>NW_016107331.1:11184795-11186191 GCF_001604975.1 Cebus imitator
AAAAAAAAAAAAAAAAAGAGTATTGCTATATTTGAGTCTCAAAGTACTTAAAACTTTTTGTTCGCAAAAATAAAATTTTAAGTAATAGGTTTAATTATCACATTATGAACTCTTATAAAAGGAGAAGATGATGAAAAACTGTGAACAAATCCAATGTTATAATTTTAGTTATTTATGACATGTATCTATATATATTGAAATTATTTTTAGTTTGAGTATACATTATATTAGATAATCTTTTTCATATAATTTTGATTGAATCCTAACATTTTTTTCAGGTTCCTCTATCATTTTCCCAACTTTTCTTGATGGTGTTGTAATTACTTTGTGATCATTCTTGCTTTTCATTGAGGTTCCTTCTAATTTTTGCTGTTATGAATGTTATTTTGGTGAAACTATTTACACATATATTGATTTTTATATATTTTGAATTGTTAAATGATTTTCATAGGCTGATTTACTGTGTTTTTCTATTTGTTTCAGTGGCTCTTGTTAATTCGTTCTTAAAGCTTGTGTCATTTTCTATAGCAAGCTGTATTTTCCAACACCCTTGATGACTTACTTGGATTTCTCAAGTATTTAAAACTTAATTTATTTTTATGTATGAGAACTAGAAATTGGCTAAAATTTTCCTATACATGTTTTTTACTACGTAAAATACTTTTTTATTTAGTAAAAAACATGTATAGGAAAATTTTAGTTTTTTACTAAATAAAATATATTTTTCTAGTAGCTAAATTACTCATTTGAGCTTTTTGGTGAAAGAGATCTCATTTTGATCTGCACAAGTTCATGCAAAATCTTACCAATAATGCTGAGAATCCTTACTAGTAATGCTGATTTTACAGACTGAGATCCTAAAAAGTTAAGGAAAAGTTTATGATGACTAAAACATTTGAAATGCTAAAAGACTTAGATCTTTATTGGAGATGTGGGAGAATATAAGTACAACTTTCGGTTGAGTTTGGGAAAGAGCAGTTTCTTTGAAATTGATAGGGAAATATTTGATTTTCCTGACGCATTTTTTGGCAGGCCACATCCACCTTTCTTTTCCTTCTCTCTCTTTTTTTTTTTTTTGTGTGTTGACATATAAAGTTGTACATATTTTGGGGGTATATGTGATATTTTAATATTTGTATACAATGTGTAATGATCAAATTAGGGAAATAGGGACGTCTCTCACTTCAAACATTAATCTTTTCTTTGTGTTGGGAACATTACAATTCCTCTCTTCTAGCTATTTTGATATATACAATAAATTAATGTTAACTATAATTTCCCTACTGTACTATCGAATACTGGAACCCATTCCTTCTGTTTTTGTACTCCTTAACCAACTTCCCTTCATTCCCCTCTTCCTTTCCCAGCCTCTGGGTAATCACCATTCTACTCTCTA
>NW_016107331.1:11186371-11192435 GCF_001604975.1 Cebus imitator
CCTTTTTTATGGCTGAATAATATTCTGTTGTGTAGCTATGCATATGTGCAACATTTTTGTGAGAATTTTAGCTGTAACTTGTCTTCTTGTTAGGTTTTCTGTAGTCTACTCCAGATCAATCAGGAGCAGAGAAAGAAAATTCACATAATTGCTTTCCTATATAATTATTATTTTTCTATGTAATATTTATTTTTATTTCACAGCATGAACAAATGATTTTGTTTAGAACCATTTATTTTTGTTTATTTCTGAGGATAAGCTTTTTTGCTTATTAAATATTTATGATTTTTGTTTTTGTACATCCTATCTATAAACATTAATGTCAATTGATTTATGCTTTGTCTCTTGATTACTGTAATTAACATCAGTTTTGCTTACCCTAATACTGTGTTAAATAAGAATGATCTATATTTCGCATTTGATAGCTCTATGGAGAGGACACTGGTGACTTTTTTGACACATATGCGGCAGCTTTTATACCTGCTGGAGAAACAAAGAGAACAGTGTACATAGCAGTATGTGATGATGATTTACCAGAGCCTGACGAAACTTTTATTTTTCACTTAACATTACAGGTAAGGTCGTGTTTTTAAAAATTATAAGGAAGACTTATAAAACTTATAAAAATCTTTCTGTGCTTAGCAATATATCTCTCTAGAGATTAGCCAATTCAGATAACTGATGGTGGTATTCGTAGAATCCAGAACTGACAGCCTCTTCAGCACTTCCACCATCTGGTTATTTTTTGATCTTGTCCAGAAATTCTACAGCTAGTTTTTGGATCCATTCAGCTTACTCAGGAATTGCCATGACAGATGCTCCAGAACTTGGCCTGCTCTTTGGCCCCCTTTTTTTTTTATTCCTCCCCTGCTGCCAGATGTACAAAGAATGACTGTGACTTCTGAGTTCAAAGGACAAGGATACAAAAAGCAGGCATAGAAGTGGGAGGTCCCTGTGACTTAAATTCAGAGCACTGCTTGGAAAATAACTTGAATAGCCTTAGGTTTAATTGAACTTTATGGCTTGATCTGTTAGGTTGAGGCAATGACTTGCTAACACGATTCTGGTTGTTTTTTCTAAAGAGCATTAAGAATTTTTTTTTTTTTGAGTAATTATGTCACTATCATTAAAATGTTTGTGAAAATGACACTTGAAACAGTTATGTTTTGCTCTCTTAAACCATTCTTTTAAAAATACACTTTCATGCTGAATATCAGTAGAAATGTTACAGATAGACTCTCAATTTTATGAACAATGTTTTAATATTTTATCTTTAACTTGGTTCTGTGATTTGTAGAATACTAAATTTTCAGTACCTTCAATAGTACAAGAAAAATTACATTGAATAGAATTTTGTACTCTGTATTTAATTCTCTGTTATATAAGTGATAACATCAGAATTATAACTAATTTATAATATAGCATTACTAGCCAGTGATTATTTATCATTATATGATCATGTAATATTAAGAGTCAGTGACTACTGGCTTTCAAAACTTTTTTCAAAGTTTTTCATTTGGAACTTCTTAACCACGTTGATGTATTTTGAATGTTTTCTTAATCTGTGCATTAAGATTAAACATGTAATTTTATTATATTCTGAATAATTATTTGAAGACAGAAATTCTACAAAACAAATATTTAGTTTGTTATTTTATTTTTATTTCATTATTTTTGGGATTTTATTTTAGAAATCTTCAGAAAACGTGAAGCTTGGATGGCCAAGGACTGTTACTGTTACAATATTATCAAATGACAATGCATTTGGAATTATTTCATTTAATATGGTATGGCTACTATTTGACGATACTCATGGTTGTTAAGATAATGGTTTATTAAGTTTTAAAAATTAGTTTTCAGTTTTCATGATGTTAGCTAGTGTCATTCTGTCTTTTGATATTTAAATAAAATTTGCTTTAACTTTATCCCTGTTTCACATCCTGTAGACCATTCACTTGTTCTACCTAAGATGTTTGTGAATTGAGGAGACTTGTATGATCGTGGTCATCTTTTGTCCTAATCTCTTTCTGCTGATTGTTCCACCTGACTCCTTTGTTACCTCTCCTGTCTGGTCTTTAACTCAGATATACCACCCAATGCCTTTTGCCTGATTTCCCCAAATGTCACCTAAGGAGAGTGTTGTTTGTCAGACTAGTCTCAAAGTTTGGAGTTAATGGGAGATGAGAAAGCATGTTAAAATAATACTTTTCAAAAACCTTACTGTGAACTTGAATAGTAGTCACTACTGCTCTTCAGAATTCTGTAGTCATCTCAACTCTTAGATTTTCCCATTAATTAATATTTTCTGAAGGTTGAAGCTCCATTTCATCCCATTCACTTTTGCTCAATAGTTTATTTTCTATTTTTTAACTGAATTTCTGTGGCTCTGGCCAATCCTTTGTTCAGAGGGTTTTATCATTAGAAACAAATACAAAAGATAGGGCTCTCCTTGAGAGAAATTGTTTCCAGCTCTTAAAATAAAACCGTTTATCTCCAATACAGTTGAATTTGATGTGATCTGTCTCGTTGAAACAACCCCTCGAGATGGGCATTCCTAACACCAGTTATGGATGGGGCTACTGAACTTCACTGCCACCCTGAGAGCTGGCCACTGCTTCTGCAGCTTGTGTGCACTTGCCTGTGTCCATGCTCCTCCTCTCCTACCCTGAGTTTCCAACAGCCAAACCAGCATGTTTCTTTTGAAGTCCTCGCTTTCACCTCCTGCAGAGATCCTGTCCTTAAAGTTATTAGCAGTGTCTCTTTTTCAATGACAAGCTGGCTGATGTGGAGAAAGAGTGGTTGGGGGCAAGGCCAAGTGGTGGTCCCAGTGACCTGCTGCCTTGGTCTGAAGGCTTAACTCATGTCTGTGACCGGGCCCCGGTGAGCATTTGAGTTTGTCATCTTTCAACTAGGAAACCTTTAAATTCCTCAGCAGAACAGCTAGTTGATGGTAGAACCAAGTCAAGAACCCAAATCTTTTGCCTGACTAGTTTTTATTTTCCCTTTACACTATTATTTTTAACTTTTTTCAGCATTTTAAAGCTGTAGTTCATAGAAGCTAGGAAACACCACATTCTTATCATACAGTATAGATAGATTTGTCTTTGGAAATTGAGCATTTCTGAGGTAATAGTTTTTACCGCCTCATACCTCTGATTGCTCAGCTACTGATCATCTGTGCTTACTCTCCTCAATAGCCTCCCTCAATCACAGTGAGTGAGCCCAGAGGCAGAAATGAGTCTGTGCCTCTTACTCTCATCAGAGAAAAGGGAACCTATGGAATGGTCACTGTGACTTTTGAGGTAAGTTTATTCTGAAATCAAATTTAATTTAATTTAATTTATTTATTTGAGATAGTTTTGCTCTTTCTGCCTTGGCTAGAGTGCAATGGCACCATCTTGGCTCACTGTAACCTCCGCCTCCAGGGTTCAAGCAATTCTCCTGTCTTAGCCTCCCAAGTAGCTGGAATTACATATTTATTTTTATTTTTATTTTTTTTGAATCAGTGTCTTGCTCTGTTGCCCAGGCTGGAGTGCAGTGGCATGATCTCAGCTCAATGCAACCTTTGCCTCTTGGGTTCAAGTGATTCTCCTGCCTCAGCCTCCCAAGTAGCTGGAATTACAGGCATGTGCCAGCAGCTTGGCTGATTTTTGTGTTTTTAGTAGAGAAAGAGTATCACCATGTTGGCTAAGCTGGTCTTGAACTCCTGACCTCAGGTGATCTGCCTACCTTGGCCTTCCAAAGTGCTGGGATTACATGTGTGTACCACTGTGCCCAGCCCTGAAATCACTTTAAATTCGAACACTGGAGTTAATGCCAGATGGCTGCAATTTTGAAAATCAAAGTTCTTTGTATAATAAACATGACACAATACAATTAAATAAATATGAATACTTTTCTGATCTGATATATTTCATGATTAATATAAAAAATGTTTTCTTTGTTGCTTGTGTATACGATGCTTACATGAAATACAAGCTAACATTTTAGATATGTGGGAAAAATACATCATAAAATAGAATAATAATGTTAATCATATAAAATTTACAGAACTTTTAAGATAAATGTCTTCAAATATATGAAATTTTAAAATACCCATGGATTACTTAGGTTTACGTAAAATTATTTAATGTGTTGTCTTTCCCCATTTTATTTTTATTTTTATTTTTTTTGAGACAGGCTCTTACTCTTATGCCCAGGCTGCAGTGCAGTGGCACAATCAAGGCTCACTGCAGCCTCAGCCTCCTGGGCTCATGCAGTCCCCGTACATCAGCCTTCTGAATAACTGGGAGTACAGGTGTACATCACCATGCCCAGCTAAGTTTTAATGCTTTTGTAGAGTTGAAGTTGCATTATGTTGCCCAGGCTGGTCGCAAACTCTTGAGCACAAGTGATCCTTCCTCTTCAGCCTTCCAAAGAGCTGGGATTACAGGCATGAGTCACCATGCCTTCCCCCCACCCCCTGTTTTTTTTTTCAGTACACCCAATGGATGTTGGTTATAGCCATTGCACTCCACCATGGGAATCCATGAATGTTACAGGATGTGGCATGTATACGATAAGCTATGGGTGAGGTGTATTTTTTAGGTGCTAGCTCTAACCATTTTATTTTATTGCTTGCTGACCATGTGCCCATCATTGTGTCGCCACATTGCTGTTCTATGAGATACACATTTAAATCTTCAACTAATTTTTGTGTTTTTTGGGATCCAGAACATGATCATATACTATTTTCAAACATTAGAATGTTAGCAATTTCTGATACCAGTTTCTTTCCTAATTATTAATTGTAGCATCAATAAAATGGAAACTTGTATTTACATAATGCAATTCTATGGAAGCATAGAAGAGTTTTGTTCATGCTTGTGGGTGTCCACATCATATGGTAGTTATGTTCATAACTACACAGAACATAGAACAGCAGAAGACAGTAATGCATGAAAAACATAGTAAACACTAAATATGCAGTAGTCTTGCAAGTTCTACACTGGAAGTCATACACGATTTTTCATGTACTTAGGAATATGCATTTAGATAATGAATTGTTGAAAATTTTTCTGATAAATATTGGAAACACTAGAAAATAATTGGCTGTAGAAAGGATAAAGCATCTAGGTTATGGTGTTTTCAACTTATCTATGGATGTCTAAAGTTATGTTACCATGTTTGTAACCTGTTTATTATTTAAATAATTATAAGTAACATTTTTGGAGTGCTTAGTATTGCCATATACTGCTGTAAGTTGATTGATGATCACTGCATACAGGTAGCACCTCTCCCTAGCACTTGGTCTCTCTCCTGCTATTCTTAATTTTTCCTCTATGATACTTATTATCATCTGACACATGCCCATTCATTTATTTATCATTTATTCCCTTTCTTTAAATGTCAGGTCTATATGGAGGGGCGTTTGCTCTGTTTACTGCTAAATCTTTAGTATCTAAAAGAGATGCCGCATGGAGCACTCAACAAATGCTTTTTTAAATGAATGATTTGATTTATTCTTCACATCTTCACATCCAGCTTGTGAAGTGGAGAAACTGGTATTTGATTCCATTACTTGAGGGAATTTACTAATCTTGAATACCCTTTCTTTCATGAAGAAATATTTTTAGAGATTTTCCCTGTCAGGTTTAACATAATAGTTGAGAAAAAAACAGTTCTTAAAAACCACATAGTTTGATGCAACTATAGTCAATATCTATAATTACATTATATGACCTATTAACTCGAAGGGCAGAATTAGGTATGGATTAGTGTAATTCTTGCAGAACATCTTTAAACTTCAGATTTTTGTCTGCTGACATCACAATGATGCTTTCTTAATCTTGTGAAGTATTCGATATTTATTGATGGCATTGTGTGTTTCTTTGCAGGTAGAGGGTAGCCCAAATACTCCTGATGAAGATTTGAGTCCAGTTAAAGGAAATATCACCTTTCTCCCTGGCAGAGCAACAGTAATTTATAACTTGACAGTACTTGATGATGAGGTTGGCTAATGTTTTTTTTTTTTTTTTTTTTTTTTTTTTTTTTTTTTTTTTTTTTTTTTTTTTTTTTTTTTTTT
>NW_016107331.1:11192575-11239613 GCF_001604975.1 Cebus imitator
GGGTTTCACCATGTTGACCAGGATGGTCTCGATCTCTTGACCTCGTGATCCACCTGCCTCGGCCTCGCAAAGTGCTGGGATTACAGGCTTGAGCCTCCACGCCCGGCCGGGCTAATGTTAAATACCTAAATGGGACAAGAATTCTGTGTTGCAGAACACAGTCCTCTATGAACTTAATGTATTGTGGCCAGTCATACCTCAGCAATAAATAGCTAATTATTTTGGAATAAATCTTATTAGTATTTACCTTACTTAATTCACATTAAATTGCACATCTAAAAGCAGATGAATCTGAATATAACTGGCAACCATACATATACAAACATATAAGCATTTTGTATACCCTGATAATCGATTTTTGTTGGTGCTTTCAATTTTGAGCAAGAACAGTACTAACCCAGAGTAAATATTTTACCATAAAAGCAAAGAAAAATTCTATTGTAGTTGATATTCTTTTGTTTGGATATTTTCAATGTTCACTTTTATGGAAAGGTTTTTATTGTTTTCATATTTCACATTGAAACTACCAAGGATAGAGATACATGATACAGCTGGCTTAATTGGTAAGAAAAGAATGAATCTGAACAATAATGTGCAAGGATGTCCCCCACATGAGCTAAACAAGAGAAAATACGACTTTTTATAGAAGAATCTTAAGTTTTGCCATAAAAGAAAACAAAAAGGAAATAGCTGGGAATTTGTAACCCTTCCTCTACCCTCCTACAAAAATTCTAAAACCAAATCACAAGAAACCTTAAGAGAGGCAAAAAAGAAATATTAGAGGATTAGAAGACATTATTAGAAAACAGTTTTTCTCTTGAAAAAATGTACTATTTGGAAGCATTGATATCTCTAGTTTTTCTGATTCTGGAAGCAAACAAAAAAGACTTTTTGTTTTAAGATCTCAAAGCATTGAATGGGCTATAATTTGGGGAGATGATTAATTATACATTTTGATTATAAATTTAAAAGATCATCAATCAAATCATAACATTCTATTTTTAAGTTAAATAGCTTTGCTTTTTATGTTGCTACTGATGGAGGTAAAAGCATGCATTTTTTTTCACTTTCATTTCTAAAATAGTATGGTAAATGAAAAGCTCTCACAGCACAGTGGAGATTAACCCCAGGATTTCTCCGCAACAGCAAAAAAAAAAAAAAAAAAAATTGCTCTTTAACAATGTCAACATTTGTCCTAGTACTGACTCTTACAGCTTTTTCTCCAGAGAGGCATGATGTGTATCTTGAAAAGCATATGTTGGTGTCATATGTTTCACTCCTGAATTAGCAACCATTTGGAGAAAAACAAGAATAATTCACAAGGAAAACTAACAATTTTATGTAATATTTAATGTACTTTCCAGATTCTTGGGTATTATTACACTTTGAATACTGCTTCTCACCTTACTAACCTGATAAAACTGATAGAAATGTATGTCAATTTTTTTTACTATTTAATCTGTGGGGTTAATCTAAGGACCAGTTAAGGCTGAAAGACATTATGCCTGGAATTCATTACTTGTACCATTGCTTTGTTACATTTTCTTTTCCTGTCTAAAATACATTATTTACCTGTGGAAACTATTTTAGTAATTGGAGACTAAACAAACCTCTCACTTAGCTCCTTCAGTTAAATAATTTTTATTTCTATGTAACTGTATTGAAACATAATGACTTGTTATACTTTAGTTTCTTTGCAGGTGTTTTGGCTGTTGATGTTTTGCCCTGTTTATATTCCTTTAACAGATACCAGAAAATGATGAAATATTTTTGATTCAACTGAAAAGTGTAGAAGGAGGAGCTGAGATTAACACCTCTAGGAATTCAGTTGAGATCATCATTAAGAAAAATGATAGCCCCGTGAGATTTCTTCAGAGTACTTATTTGGTTCCTGAGGAAGACCACATACTTGTAATTCCAGTAGTTCGGGGAAAGGACAATAATGGAAATCTGATTGGATCTGATGAATATGAGGTTTCAATCAATTATGCTATTGTAACTGGGAACTCCACAGCACATGCCCAGCAAAATCTGGACTTCATTGATCTTCAACCAAACACATCTGTTGTTTTTCCACCTTTTATTCATGAATCTCACTTGAAATTTCAAATAGTTGATGACACCATACCAGAGATTTCTGAATCATTTCACATTATGTTACTAAAAGATACCTTACAGGGAGATGCTGTGCTAATAAGTCCTTCTGTTGTTCAAGTCACCATTAAGCCAAATGATAAACCTTATGGAGTCCTTTCATTCAACAGTGTCTTATTTGAAAGGACAGTTATAATTGATGAAGATACAATATCAAGGTATGATTTATTTTAAACATGTTGCTACCATTATTTTAATATGCTCTTCCAAGATTTAAGTTTTGTGGTATTGGATACAACAATGAACTGTTAGAATATGTGTCACTTTCTCTACCATGACTTCACTGTTTTCTTTCTTATTTGGAGTGTAATTATGCAAATGATTGATAGTATAGTAGTTTCTGAGGATGCATTCACATATTTACACTTTCATATTAAAAACGTCTTTTTCCGCCAGCCATGGCGATTCACACCTGTAATCCCAGCACTTTGGCAGGCTTAGGGGAAGGATTGCCTGAGGCCAGGAGTTCGAGACCAGTCTGGACAACAAAGTGAGACTCTGTCCACAAAAAATATATAAAAAGATTAGCTGAGTGTGTTGGTGTGCACCTGAAGTCCCAGATACTTGGGAGGGCAATGCAGGGGGATTACCTGAGTCCATGAGGCTGAGGTTGTAGTGGGCTCTGATCATGCCATTGCACTTCAGCTTGGGCAAGAGTATGACCCAGTCGTAAACAAAACAAAAAGCAAATCAGTTATTCTTTTGTTATATAGATTCTGGTTTTATCAGTGTTTAATGGACAACTTGATATTGGGAAAGCTTATCTCAGGGAAATGAAGTGTACTATGTGACAATATGTATTTCTTTTAAAAAATTTAAGATTTGAAGAAATCACAGTGGTTAGAAATGGTGGCACCCATGGGAATGTCTCTGTGAATTGGGTGTTGACACGGAACAGCAGTGATCCCTTACCAGTAACAGCAGATATCAGACCCAGCTCTGGAATTCTCCATTTTGCACAAGGGCAGATGTTGGCAACCATCATTCTTACTGTGGTTGATGATGATCTTCCAGAAGAGGCAGAAGCTTATCTACTTCAAATTCTGCCCCACACAATACAAGGAGGTGCAGAAGTGAGCCAGCCAGCAGAGGTATAACTCTTATTATGCTTTATGCTTGTTAATATTTCTGTGCTGTAGAAGAAAGAATTTGATCACACATAAATCTACTTTATGTTTAGTTTGAAGGGACAGGAAAAATAATAGTTTCCTTGCTCAGTATTCCTTCTGAAAATAAATATTTTATCCTCTAAAAAATTCCACAAACTATGATTTAGAAACATTTCCAAATCTGTTTTGGTTCTTCTTTTACTCCATTATGTACATGAAGTCATCATTTTTAAACATGAAGTATAAATACATTTTAAAATTAGAATAGCATGGAAAATACAGAGTTTGATAATCTCAGATGTGAGAATTCTATACTTTAATATTTTATTTCTTCATCTGCAGCTTTTGTTCTACATTCAAGATAGTGATGATGTTTATGGCCTAATAACATTTTTTCCTATGGAAAACCAGAAGATTGAAAGCAGCCCAGGTGAACGATACTTATCTTTGAGTTTTACAAGACTAGGAGGAACTAAAGGAGATGTGAGGCTGCTTTATTCTGTACTTTACATTCCTGCTGGAGCTGTGGACCCCTTGCAAGCAAAAGATGGCATCTTAAATATATCGAGGAAAAATGACCTCATTTTTCCAGAGCAAAAAACTCAAGTCACTACAAATTTACCAATAAGAAATGATGCATTCCTTCAAAATGGGGCTCACTTTCTAGTACAGGTACTTTTATGATTAAAATAATCTTAACTTTGGTTAACCTTCACATGTACTAATCTATGTGAAAGAATTAACTAAAAATTATTTTGCTCTTGTTATTTTGCTGTCATTTATATTTTGTTACTAAAAGTTATTTAGGGAGTCAGAAGACTGTGCCTGCTTCTAAGCTATATAAGGATAAATAAGACAAGAATTTTTATCAAAGTTAATATTTTAATTAGGTGACATTAAAAGGACACCAGATGTGAAACGCCAGTCATTCAAGTCAGACTATTATGGATAACATAGTAGAGTAACTTGTAAACTATTACAGGGAGGGCGGGAGAAAGAGGCTAACCTTGCTTTGAATTGATTTGGGAAAATATGACATAGGAATAGGATTTGTAGAATAAATATGTTTTCATAATGAATATTGCAAGATAAATATTTCAGAAATAAAGCAATATGATATATATTTTTTTCTTTTTAGACAGGGTCTCACTCTGTCCCCTAGGCTGGAGTGCAGTAGCGCGATCTCAGCTCACTGCAATCTCTGCGTCCCAGGTTCAAGCGATTCTCCTGCTTCACCCTCCCAAATAGCTGGGATTACAGGTGACTGCCACCATGCCCGGCTAATTTTTGTATTTTTAGTAGAGACAGGGTTTCATCATGTTGGCTAGGCTTGTCTCGAACTCCTGACCTCAGATGATCTGTCTGCCTGGGCCTCCCAAAGTGCTGGGATTACAGGCATGAGCCACTGCTCATGCCTGTAATCAACAAATTTTATAAATACTTTAAAATAATATACTCAAAAATCGATTTCTTTGTCTAGATAGAATCTCTGGACCTTCAACTATTTAGTAAAATCCCCATGACATATCCTTCCATTTTAAATATTTCGTTTCTCAACTTCTGTTAAATATTACTTTTATGGCCAAAGTGTAAAATATCTGTACTCATTTATGATACTATTGTTGTTTTCCATGTGTTGATTGCTTGATACTGAAAATTCAAAATCAATAAAGGATGCTTATCAAATTTGAATTATGTAAATCAGTTAAGTGCAGAATCCGGTAGTGTGAATGGATTGACAAGGAAAGAGCTAAAATCTTATGTCACCATACATTTTGCCAAGTGAAGTATGTAGCAAATGAAATACCGTGTTTCACAATTTTTTTTGAATCATGCCACATTTAAATATATTTCATATTTTGCCTAGATTTTATGATGGATTTATTATTCCTTTCTCTGGAGTTTCTCATTGTCCGTTTTCTATATGTCATCTTCACTACATTATTGAGACCTTGCCGCTGTCTTCCTGTGCGTGTTGAATGTTGAGTTTAGCTATACTAACTGCTTTGTATGCTTGTTTCACACCTGTTGTCTGGGATGGTTTTTACTGAACTCCTGAATTTCCTTGAACTCTTGCGTTTTTCTTTGGGATTATGCTGTAGTTTTGTTGTAATATAGCTACCCTCAAATACATGTGCTGAAAGTGTATATGTAAGGTAAACTTTTTGGGTCTTTGAGCAGCTGAAATGTGAAATTTTAAACTGACATTGATAGTTTGGCTGGGTAGAAGTTTCTAGATTAAAATAATTTCTTCTTCAGAACTTGAACGGTATTGTTGTTAAGCTTCCAGAGTTGCAGATGAGAAATTTGAAGTGAAGGAAATGATTTATCTTTTAGATAACTTGATATTTATCTCTGAAAGCTTTTTGCAGCTGTTCCTTGGTGTTCTGAATTTTGTAGGACTGTGTCAGCACTTGGTAGCGTGACTGTTTTCAGTTTGAAGACTCCTGCCTTTTTCTGAGCTGAGCCTCCAGGCATACTTGTGCTGTTTGCGTATTTTTCAAGGACTTTTGTTCTGTCCAAGGGACTTAGTGGGTGACCTGTTATGGAGATGTAGGATTTCTTAGTAGGTAAAGGACACCTTTTTGTAATATGCCTACACAGAGGGAAGCATTTGTCCTCTTCCCCAGAGCCCTACACTAATGGCAGTAGATCCTGATCTTCATCTTTATTATTATTATTTTTTGTTTTCTTGCATCTCCTCCAAGTGGGAAGATTTTCATGTAATGTGTGTTCTGTCTGTGAGGATGACTCACTCTCTGGAGGACGCTTGGATTTTTCTTGAAGTGATAGGCATATGGAACACGGCTGTATTCACAATTACGTCTGGTTTGTCCTGTGGCTTGTGGATGCCAGGGGGTCTGGATCTGTGAAGTGAAATGCTACAATGGCCAAGGACATGACTGGGTCCCTTGTGAGCATTAAGTTAAAACAACTAGAATGCTGCCACCAGAACACATTTAGAGATATACTTAGAAACTAAAAATAACACCAAAACAAAAAAACTCTGGTTTTATGCCACAAAATGACATAATTTGTTTGCTTTTAAAAATTGATTTTATTAATGTGTAAATGCATCCTGATTTTACCAGTTCACACTTAGGGTAGCGTTTCTCAAATTTCAAGACTCTCTGGGATACAATTTGTTGAGTGGAGTTTCAGAATTTAATGGAATTTTTTGATGTGAGCACTTGTTTGTCTTCTCTGCTGTCAGGATCCTCAGGTTTCAGGATTTCAGAACATTCTCATAAGTATATGTTTAAGGGGTTTTTTTGGGATTTTTTGGTGCCTAGCATTCTCCTTTCTGTTTGTCTCCAGTCTTGCATAATCTACAACTCATACAAGAACCAGATTATTAAAACAAGTGGAATGAGGCAAAGATTTTACACAGTTGCTTTTGCTTTCATAGAGGCCTGGGCATTCTGGCATCTCTAGAGTAGTTGCAGTGATGTGATAAGAGTTTGAGAATTGATGATGCAGAAATGTTGTTATGGAGTTACAGAGAACGTTTTTGTTGTCATGCTAGCTTTCTAATTTCTTTTCTCATAATGCCTCCAAACTAGTCTTTACTGTGGATAGAGACCCTTATATCTGTGCTAATATCAGTATCCTCTGTTAAACTTTTAATCTTTTGAAAAGGTCCAATATTTCTATCTAAGTAGCTACAGAGAATTCTTGTATAAGCACATCCTTATTAGAAACTTTCTACAAGTCAGATATTATCTTAGCTACTCAGCTTCAGTGTTCCATATAAACATACAGAATTAATTTTTTGATGACCCTTGAAAACTAAGAAAAAAGTTGAAGGAGGATGTAATTAATATCTGATTTTTGGTGATCCTGGGTTGGAAAGTTGCACCACTAATTTCACACTCAATTCTTTATATATCTCTCAATATAGTTAAAACACAAAGGTCTTACAGCGCAGTTAATTTAACACTTGTTTGGGGGAACAAGGCATTATTAGTCACTGACACAATTCATTGAGGTTCAAAACAGCTGTAGGTTCTGGAAGGCTGGTTGGAATAAAAGGTTTGTGTATTTTGCATAGTACATAATGGATG
This sequence comes from Cebus imitator, assembly GCF_001604975.1. Classification (NCBI taxonomy): domain Eukaryota; kingdom Metazoa; phylum Chordata; class Mammalia; order Primates; family Cebidae; genus Cebus; species Cebus imitator. The sequence goes on from NW_016107331.1 coordinate 11,199,903, forward strand.
AGCAACTCAAGAATAGGAAGCCTCAGCCTCTGCATGCAAAGTTGAATGAAACTAAAGAAAGGAGAATTCTTTGGTCGCTCCTCATTCTTTAGTAACCCTCTCAGCTAAATACATTAGTCTGAGATGCAGCTTTTGGCAAGCATAGGGCTACTAATGTGCTGTCCCAGTGGCAAACTATCTGAAAGTAAAGAACGATTCTTTATGAATGAATAGAGCAATTTGATTTAGCAGATGGAACCCAGACAAAAAAAGGCTTATAGGCTAGGAAATAAGCCATGTACAATTAGCATCTTCTTTTCCATCAGTTCATTTCATAACCATCTATAATTTCTATTTTTCAAAAATACTATAGGATTAATTCTGTAACTTTTTTGATAAATGTAGGGAAATATGACTTATATTTTTATTTCTTTTTAGAAAGCTTTCAGTAAAAATATATCGTTTTTTTTTCTTGATGTTTAGCACAGTATTATCAGGTTAGCTCTTTTTGAATATAAAGCAATGAGAATGTTCATTTACAAATATGTGCTAACTCATACATGACCAGTGTATTTTAGAAATATCTTTGCCTTATATTAATGCACACCATTATATTTATATACCATTGAAATATTTGTATTTTATTTATCTTTGTGCTATTTTGTACGATAAATAAATATGTATGTGTATATATATTCCTTTTCTCTAGAAATAATAAATAGTTAAAGTCACAGTTATGTGACTTTATTTATCTCTACATTTTATTTACATTGTAAAGTAAATGCAGTATACTGAAGATCACAGTTTATTTTATTTGGCTTCATCCATATGCCAATATTTGACAAAATTTATCAATCTAATTTTTTTCTTTTATTCAAATGAATATTTACCAAACCAAAATTGTTTACGTCTTTCTACAGTATATGATTTTTAAAGCAAAATGTGTGACACTTAAAAAACACCTTTACTTTTACTCATTAAAATGTACTATTCATCACAAAGTAGGAGGGAAATCAGTACCAGTCCTGTCCACTTGCGGAAAATCAATTTAAATCACAGGTTTACTGGTGGTTGCTTAGTGTCATCACTTCAGCACTATAAAGCCTAACAGAGAGTTCTAAAGAGTGGGAGAGACAGGTTTTATTAAGTTAAAAATTGCATCTTATTTTAATAACTTAAAATTCCTATTGTTTTTGCAGTCCTGTAATGATTACCTATTCCTGCACTCTTGAAGCGAACACTGAGAGCATTGAGAAGTTAGATTTTGAAAAGTTGGAATATTTAAGATGTTGAATGTTTGTGATTTATCAGAATTCTTAATAGAGCTCAGATTGTGTAGAAGGGAGGAATTAACAAATATTTATTGTGAAGCTGCTGCAGTTTCAAGTCTATGTCAAGCCTGTGTCATGTATTGGGAAAATGCTGAAAAGGACACAGAATCACAAGAGCTCTACAGACCTGTTGGGAAGTAAAAATCTGGAATACATCAAATGATCATAAACCAGCAATTTGTAAAATTTGTAACTACAGGGACACTATATGTTATGCTTGCATGTTACACATTGCAGTTCATTAAATATAAAGATGCATGAAGTTATAAATGGAGTTCTGAGTGGTCTTCTGATACCGGATTTTGTCTGGAGGAGAAGGGAAATGGGTGATGATTGGAAGTGTGGATCAGTGGAAGACAGGAAGGTGATATGGACAACTTTCTGATATTTTGCTTTAAGGACAAGGTAGTTAGATGTAGGTTGCAAGGAGCAATAGCAGGTGGTGGCACTGGTGATAATACCAGTGAAGGGGCATGGAAGAGAGATAGTGATTTCTGTTTTGGACATTGTATATGTAAGGTGTTTGTGTGACATTTATACGATGTCTGGTGGCAGTTGGTTATAAAGATTTAGAATTAGAGGGAGAGATGCAGAGATTATTAAGGAGAGGGCATAAAATTATAAGATAAAGGAGCTAGACAGACCGCTTGAGAATAATAAAAATTGAGGGGCAGAAATAGCTCCAGAGGCCAGCGAAGGAAGTGGAAAAGGGATGGTGAATTAAGGAGGAGGAGAATAACGTTGCCAAGTTATTGGTGACCTCTAACTATGCTTACTTTGTCGCCCCATGCTGTTAAGCCTTTTAAAAAATTTACCCTTCTATCAATTCTTATTACTTTTTGTTTATTTTTTATTATAGTTGGAAACTGTAGAGTTGGTGAACATAATTCCCCCAATCCCACCCATAAGCCCTAGATTTGGGGAAATCTGCAATATTTCTTTACTGGTTACTCCAGCCATTGCAAATGGAGAAATTGGCTTTCTTAGCAATCTTCCAATTGTTTTGCATGAACCAGAAGATTTTGCTGCTGAAGTGGTAAGTAGGCTTTTTCTTATTGATGGGGCCTAAAATAGGATTAGCATATAGGGTTAACAGATCTTAAAAAGCTTCGTGGTGTCCAACAAGCTTTCCATATGTCGTTCGACATAGGTAACTAATGAGTATGTAATTTTTCCATCCTCTTTTGCAATATTAGATAGAATGAAATTAGAGTTAATTGCTCAGAGTGAGTGTAGGATATTTTGATGTGACAGCTTTCAGATAGTTCTGTGACATTCGATACAGTGGTAGCCAAACATAAACTTTTTTTTCTTTTTCTTTTTTTTTTTTTTGAGAGGAGATTTCACTCTTTCAACCAGGCTGTGCAGTGGTGCGATCTTGGCTCACTGCAACCTCCACCTCAGGCTCAGTTGAACTTCCCACCTCAACCTCCCCAGTAGCTGAGACTACAGGTGTGTGCCACCACTTCCAGCTATTTTTTTTTTTTGTATTTTTAGTAAAGATGAATGTTTTGTCATGTTGCCCAGTTTGGTCCCCAACTCCTGAGCTCAAGTGGTCCACCTCCCTTGGCCTCCCAAAGTGATGGGATTATAGGTATGAGCCATCGTGCCTGGGCTATAAATCTTTTTTTTTTTTTTCTTAATAGCCAAGACGTGGTACCATAGGTATGCTCGATGTACTCCATTTCTGAGCATTCCATATGTTTGGGTTGGAGTGATGTGGCCAGCTTGGGCCTTAATGCTTGATAGTCGAAATGATGGTGGTAAAGTTGTGGAATGCTAAATCTAAGAATTTTTAATTTTATATATTTCTACATTATGTATACATTTTTACATATAGACATATAAAAAATTCACATACACAGCACCCCATCCCTCCCCTTGTCCCCACCACTACATACCCTGGTTGAATTTTTCCCAAACTTCTGTCTATTTAGGGATGGCTCTTCCTTCAGCCTTAACATTGCCTGAGTCATAGTCTGTCCCTGAGACCTTCTCCAAGTCCCCCAGACTTAAATTTGACTTAAACCGAGTTGAGATTTAGATCAGAAAGGAGGAGAGTTTTTGTTATCAAAGCTTTATATTAAAATATGGTGACCTCAATTTCCGTTGTATATTAGCTTCTATAAATGGACAGAGAAGTTTCATTTTTCAAGATGGTTTTGATTTTTCATGCTTTTTTTCTGAATACACTCTTGTCTAAAGGTTAGTTTGCTCTCAAAGAGTATATTGCTTTTATTTATCTTAGAAAGCTGTAAATTTACCATTTCATATTTTTTCCTTAAGAAAAATTAGCTTTTAGGAAGGTTTGGGCTCCTTGAACCTGCATTCTTCGCCTCTTGGGAAACAGCAGAAAAACTAGGAGTTTTCCTTTGTTTGTCCTGGACAATGCCCACTCCCTCGAGGTGATTTAGGACCCAGCTCTCTGTTACTTCTTTTGTCTTCCCTAAGAATCTTTCCTCACCAGTTTCGCATTCTGACCATTGTAAGTTGAAGTAGCAGAATTATTAATGGTGAAAATATCTTGGTTTTTTTCCAAGATGAGTTTAAAGGGCAAATTAAGAAAAAAAAAAAAAGAGGATACTCCTCTTTTAGGAGCATAAAAAGAATAGCGTAATCTACCATTAAATATTCCTTTATATTCTTCTTTTGACAAAACTTCATCATAATCTGTAGTGATCCTTTTATTATATATTTTTAAAGTGTACTGTCCTTGACTGAAACTACCAAATAGTTTGTTTCAGAATTATTATAATAGCTTCCATTTATTTAGCTTTATACTGTAGAGAGGCACTGTTCTAGATACTTTACTTAAACAACTCCTAATCATCACCACAAACTTGCAAAATAGGAAATCATTAGCTTTATTTCATATGAGAAAATTGGGATCAGAGAAGTTAAGTAACTTGCTCAAGGTAATCCACAGTCATGATAAAGTATCTGATGTTTTTTTTCTGTGGTATTTGTCCTATTAGTTAGAAACATTAAAAAATTTTTTTTGCCCCATCACTTAGGATGTATTTTACATGACATATAGTTTTCCAGTTTTAATCACTGGAGCTTATTTTTCACTTTACATTGTGATAGCAATTCTATTTTCAGAGAACCTCTAATGGAAATTTATTATTTAGGAAGATTACTCAATGTTTTTCACAATTCTATGTCTTTTAAAATATTTGTCTTTTATTAAGACAAATCCAGATTAGACACATTTTTGGGTGAGGGTAATTTTGTATGTAAATTTGATTAGCAAAAATTAATACAAATATGTCTAAGTTTATTTCTATGCTTAGAGGATCGTTTGGTTGAGTTTTAATGCATTTAATAGTTCACTTCTCTATGTAGAATACATATGTTCACACACTAATATATGTACAAACTAATAGCAGTAGCACAGCTTATATAATTTGTGAGCATGTATTTTAGAACAAATTGTCCTGTTCTTTTCTTTTTATAAGGTATATATACCCTTACATCGGGATGGAACTGATGGCCAGGCTACTGTCTACTGGAGTTTGAAGCCCTCTGGCTTTAATTCAAAATCAGTGACCGCAGATGATATAGGTCCCTTTAATGGTTCTGTTTTGTTTTTATCTGGGCAAAGTGACACAACAATCAACATTACTGTCAAAGGTGATGACATACCGGAAATGAATGAAACCGTAACACTTTCCCTAGACAGGTAATAACCCATTTAGGTATATTCAGTAGCATGTATGTTTGTGTTCTCTTTAATAACTTTGATTTTTGTTTTATTCTTTTTTTCTATATAAAGTTAAAAAAAAGCAAATAGGGTCATACTGGCCTTCAGACTTTTTTTGTTATTTATTGATGGCTTCTGATTAGACTATGAGTGTAATTATATCCTTCAGTGAATTTTTACCCTGCTATTTCTTGTGAAGAAGCTCTACAGAGAGAATTTATGGAAGGGATCGGATAAATATGAAATGTAGCTAATATTTTGTTATATTAAAAGAAAAAGCCCCAGCAAATCTAAAATGTTAGGTTAAGCAAACAGTTCTGCTGGCTTTATGCTCAACAGAAAAGAAGATTAGAGCTTGGGAGTAAAAAGAAAACATTAATCTTCATATAATGAAATTCTCTTTTTTACACAGAACTTAAACATTGATTTTATGACTATTTTCTAAAGAATCAAAAATTGCACAAATTTAAGAGATACCCTTATAGTAATAAATAATAAGAATTGACCTAGCATTTCTCAGTGGGTAATTTATATTAAGAAAATTTCACAATCTCTCAAAGAGCTTTCTTTCCCCAGTAATTCAGAAAATTCTCTATAAATATATAAAATACTGTGTTTAGTGATTTAATGATTTTAAGAAATCAGAATCAGCCTTCTCTCTAACACAAGTCTCTTTATGTGAAAGTTGATGCATATTAGAGAAAGTTACTGTGACTTGAGGGCTTTGTGCAATTCATATTTAGAAACAACAAAATTAACAGATAAATTTAAGGAACATTTTGTGTTATATTATTCAGTACTAAAGTAGTAAAAGTTATTTTATATAATCCCTGGATCTCTCTATATCACTGTCTTTTAGGTTTTTCTTTGTAGGCATTTTGTCTAAACACATTTAAAAAAATCTGATGAGTAACTGATTTTTATTTTTATGTGAAAGAAAAATATGGAATGTAGATAATAAATTATTGAATGTCCACTGTTCCTTTTGCTTTCCTTCAAAACCATATTGTGTTTACTTACTTTCTTACATGAAGTGTAAAACAAAACAACCATAATCCCAAGCAAACAAAAACACCCCAAAGCAAAAACCAATTTACAACACACACACACACACACACACACACACACACACACACACACACACACAGGCTAGATAACATGATTTTAATATATGTTTTAGATTTAAATCTTAAGAAAAGGCATTTCATACAATCAAAAATCAGTAAAATCTAATGAAAATTGGAAATTATTTTTTTTCATTTTTGTCTTTTTTCATTAAGTAAAGCATTAAGTCTAAGCATTCAGTGGACAACCTTGAAAATAACTAAAGAAAAAGAAGCCGTGATTATAAACCAATGCTGTAGTAATCCACAGAAACTTTGTTAGCTGACAGTTAGTACTCTCAACTAAATGTTTAAAGAATTATTTAGATTATCCATCTGCAAATTGATAGTGACTATTCTTTATATTCTTTCAAAATATTCATTTTTAACCTTATCATGTAAACATTTTAAATTAAGTATAATTTTTAAGGGTTTCTTTTGTTCTTACTTTTTTTTCTGCCTCCTATGGGTAAAAATAGTACATAAGGAAGTACAAATCATAAGGTAGAAAATTTCAGAAATTATTGATTCTTTTTAAATAGAGAAAATTAATTCAAATGTATATTAAAATTGTTTTAATTTGATTAGTAATTGGTGCATACTTGCATTATCTCAATTGTGTGTGAACAAGAATGAGAAAATTTGAGTGTTCAGACACATTTAGTTATGTAAAATAAAATCTAGATCGCATATTTTATCAAAAACTTCCTCTTAATTTTGCAAATTTTTAACAAAGTTTGAGTGAAAGAATAAATGAATGCTACTGTGATTATAATAAACCCCAATATTGCAATAAAATAGTTAACAGTTTATTGTGATAACAGTTTATAATTTTCTGTCAATGTCAAATCCAAGTTCAAATTCTCTGTATTTCAACTAACTTTAGACAAAAGTTGCCCTGGTACTAAAAAATTTGTGGTGGTTTCAAATACCATGTTGGGTAAAAATATTCTATTTAGTTTTCCTCAAATCACAAACAATTTCATTATGCCAGTTTATTTCAGAGAATTTGGATATATGTGGTATATAACCCTGTATTTATAAATGATACATTTGACTTTAAAAATGAAGCTCTAGGGCTCTACATTTTGACATATTCTTTCAAGGCTGTTTGAAAATGATAAACAGTGGGGATTTGGAAAAGTGTTTTGGTTTCCTGATGCAAAGTTGTATTTAAGTAATATTTGGCATAATTAAATGATATAATTATATGGCTTCTTCAGTATATTCCTGTGCAAATGATATAAGATATACATTTCTCTAGTTACAGAGTTTTGTTTTTTCTGACTCAAAGAACAACTGGCTTTAGATCTGAGACTAGAGGTTTTTATTTTTTTTAAACCTAATTAAAGCTACTAAGTAATTACAAGCAGGGCTGAATGAAATTTGTTCAGCTGCTGCGGTTTGTGAGCCTGCACAGTGCTTGGCAGGCCCAAGCGCCTTGGAGGAGGCCTGGAAAGGAATGTCTTGAATGGGTCTTGACATGCTAGCTAGCCATGGGGTCTTCTTCCATAAGTGGGAACTGCTGAACCTCTTGCTAGCATTTGTCAATAGCAAAGTATTCAGGGTGCAGAGTTCCCATAAAACGAACATTACTAGCTCTTGGGAAAAAAAGGAAGGCTTTCTTTAGCTTTATTTTTCTCTTGCCATTCTAAATTTCTAGCAGTATTAGTGAGATTTTGGCAAATGATACCCTGCCTCCTTTTCCCCCCTCCCACACTTCTTTCTGTGTTGACAGGGTAGAAACTGAAAGGTTTGTCGTGTATTTTGGGTAAGTGTATAAAATAATACCTTGTTTGTGGTGATTTAGTATTTTGTTTTGCAAGTGATCATTTTTGGACAAAGCTGCTCTTCTGCATGATTACAGGTCTTGGGAAATTTTGCTTGTCCACCTGGATGTGCATGCTTTGTGTGCAGTTTCATTTTCTAATGATAAGAGGAGTTTACACAAAGTTATTTATTTTTGGTCCTAAGAGTTTTGCACTGCGAATGCATTTAAAGTATTTGTTAAGAAGTTTGACAATTAGTGCAATCACATTTAGAGGATCTTAAAATTAACTTTCCTTGTAGGTACACATAACCTCAAGAATAATTATTGTGCTGTACTTCTGAAATTTTTACCCAACATCTTTTATGAATCTTGTAGCTGAACAGAGAAGTAGCAATCAATTATCTGAATTGTTTCATTGGTTTTCTGAGTACATCCAAGATACAATTTCTTGCTTATATCTCAGAGCTGTATACAGAACTTTTCAGAATTTGCATTTCACATAAGGGTAGCATATTTTAAGTAAGTGTAAAAATAAATTTGTTAATGTTCAGAATGGATTTTTATATTTTACATTCTGATTAGTTTTTTGTTTCCTGGCTTATGTGGATATAAAAAATTTTAATTAATGAGGCTATTGATGGACAAATTTGCTATGAAAATCATGATTCTTTTAACAATACAAAATGTCTCTCCTATTATTTAGACTCTCTCTTCTGTGGCTATTAGCATGCTAGATATTATCAGATTTCTAAAAACTGGGAAGCATTGTTAATTCAGACTCTCTGTTAAATAGGAAGTGAGCTTTTTTTTTCCTACACATTTCTGCATACGAATTGTGGTTTCATTGTGATTTGAAGTCTGAGCATGAGTACATTTTTGGTTCAATAGGAGGTGACATTTGGAAAGGTTTAGAGCAGCCTGCAGGATTGATAATTCTTAAGAGCCTGCTGGCTTTTAAGCCCTCAGAGCCTTGCAGTCCAAGTCCCTTTGATCATTCTAATTATGGTCTGAATGTTAAAACCAGAAATAAAAAAAAAAAAAACATACTGTTTTCATATGTTTTTTAGAGATATGTAGGAATTGGTATAACACGTCATGCATCTCAGATCTATTCTATTCTTGTTTTTCTTATATGCCTACATTTTCTTTTACACTAGAAGAAAAAAAGCATGGGTTTAAAATTAAAGAGAATAGAAGGCATTTGAAACCACAACGTATTCCTAAAATATAATCATAATTGTGTTTATTTCTTTTATCAGCGTGGCTTGCTTTAGTCCATTTAGTTATCTAGCTATTATGTCCTCTATTCAGTTAGTATAATCTTATGTAATGAGTTTAAAAAATAAATTCAAGTGTATGTAAAATTGAAACAATTATGTTTTAAGATATCTTCTAACTACATGTTACAAATTAAATTTTTCTAAAACTGGGATCAAATCTGCAAATTTTGATACTTTATATAAATAAAATATATTGAGAACCTTTGGTTACAATATTCTTGGTGTACATATGTAGTGTTTAGTAATAAAAAAAGATATAGTGAATTCAGAAATAGAAGTTCTTTCATAACTGTTTTGAGTAAAACTCTTTTGATTTTAAATGATTTCAACACACATAAATGCATGTAAGGTCTAATTCCTAATAGCCTTCCTTTTCATTATCTAGAAGAGATGTAAATACTGCTTTAAAAGCCTGCAAAATTCAGAAGTAAGCCTGTAAGTAGTGGTTGCCATTTTTTCCTCTGACTTCTCTAGGGTTAACGTGGAAAATCAAGTGCTGAAATCTGGATATACTAGCCGTGACCTAATTATTTTGGAAAATGATGACTCTGGGGGAGTTTTTGAATTTTCTCCTGCTTCCAGAGGACCCTATGTTATAAAAGTAAGTATGGAAAAAACTTCCATTTATTCCCTGCTCACAATTTCAGAAGAATGATCTCAAAGGATTTCAACTTTTGTGGATTTTTTTTTAAGGAAGGAGAATCTGTAGAGCTCCACATCATCCGATCGAGGGGATCCCTTGTTAAGCAGTTTCTACACTACCGAGTAGAGCCAAGAGATAGCAATGAATTCTATGGAAACACGGGAGTGCTAGAATTTAAACCTGGAGAAAGGGAGATAGTGATCACCTTACTAGCAAGATTGGATGGAATACCAGAGGTATGGGATTTTATTTTTTCTTTGTATTTCTCTGTAATATTGATAGTATTTGGCATATTATGAATATAAATATTTTGAACATTGGCAAGGAGACAGTAAAGAGGTGGGCAAGAAAAGATTAAGAAGTACATAGATTTGGAAAATTTTTAACAAAAGGTTAAAAAATGAAGACTCATTCAAATTAAAATGGTGTATTTTTGTCCCACATAAAAAAATACCATATAATTTTAGACTTTCAGTGTATGATCAGTTTTCATCTCCCTTTAGCTTTATTCATGTTAAGGCTTCCTTTAGGTAATATGTATTGACTGAACTTTTAATGATGTGATTTTAAACTGAAGAAATTCTGCTATAGAATTACTTTGTTGAAAAAAAGAAATTTGAGTTTTATATTAATGGAACCAAGTATAGTTCCATTATGTTTACTCACCAATGCATGTGTAGCTCTTAAATTAATTTTATTTTATTCACTCTTGTAAGTTTAAATGACTAGATCATCAGTGATAACATTCAGTTTTCTTATCATTTCAGAGTATTATCATTGTTTCTCTCTGTCTCTTTTTGGAGAATGTATACATATTTCTGGTGTCTCTCTTAATTGACAGGAGAATGTTAATTTTTTAAGGAATAGTATCACCTCTTTTGTCCTTTTAGTGAGTTATACATTTCTGAAAATTTGAGAATATAATATTCTTGAATATTTATAGTTTTTAATTTGTTTTGAAAATGTCAACTTTATAATTTCCCCACTTTTGATGCATTCATTTTAGTTGGATGAACACTACTGGGTAGTTCTCAGCAGCCATGGAGAACGGGAAAGCAAGTTGGGAAGTGCTACGATTGTCAATATAACGATTCTGAAAAATGATGATCCTCATGGGATTATAGAATTTGTTTCTGATGATCTAATTGTGATGATAAATGAAAGCAAAGGAGATGATATCTATAGTGGTAATTTATTCTGTATCTTATATTGTATTTCTGTGTACTGAAGAAGAAATATATATATATATATATATATATATATTTTATTTCTTTATTAGCTAGTTATTTCCAGTTGCTCACCCTGCCTTAGAAATTCCACATAGTGAAGAATTTTTTTTGGAGTCATATTTAGGATCATGATTTATATTTCTTACATAGTATTGTGATGGTACTGATGACTTCAGTTATATTTTGATACTAATTAAACATCTGCAGTGCAACTCAAACACCCAAGCACAAGTCCATCCAAATAGGGAGAACCTTAAAACTAAGAACTATTGCTAGGGAACTATTGAGGTAACAGAAAATGATAAATATTTTATTTTTAGAGCAGTGTCTATCTGGGTAAGGAAATCACACTTGAGCTGGAAGCTTTCTGTAACTGCTTTTAGCAGATATCCTTACAGGACTTTATGATAGGTGTGCCTAATTTATTATCATTCTGTTTCCCATGCCAACTGACTTCTGAAATCCAAAACTAGAAAAGATTGAGTCCATTTATTCTATTAATTATATACCTACAGAGGGAGGAACAGGCTAATATATTTTTATATGTACCTTAAAAGCTGTGTTAAGCAAATAGTTGGCATTTATTAAAAAGAAGTGTTGTTTTTATTTTTGTTTATTTGACCAATTTCTTTACTCATCATTTTAAAGTTTAGTTATGTATTCATATATAATAAGTATGTTTCTATTTTGCAGCTGTTTATGATGTAGTAAGAAATCGAGGCAACTTTGGTGATGTTAGTGTATCATGGGTGGTTAGTCCAGACTTTACGCAAGATGTATTTCCCATACAAGGGACTATTGTCTTTGGAGATAAGGAATTTTCAAAAAATATCACCATTTACTCCCTTCCAGATGAGGTAAATATTGCATATAACTTTCTGCCTTACTTGTGGTAGTTGCTCAATAATAATTTTTTTATTAAATAATTAAACACCTGGTAGTATATTTTGTGATAAAAGTTTGTGATAAAGAACTCAGGTGTGACAGTGTCTGACCGTAAGCCAAAAGCTCAGTATTATTTTTTTGTTTCTCTGAAGGCATGTTGAACTCTAGAACTGACAGTGGTCAGTGACATTGCTCATGTATGCAGTATCAGGGATTCTTAGTTGTGGAAGAGGTGAAGCCCTCGGCTTGTATTTAGTCCGTTTGAAGGCAAGGCCATCTATCAAGCGTTCTATGGTTCAGTCTCAGCATCAAGACACGGGGCCATATGAGTCATGGACCAAACATGGTGTTTTTTCTTTCTGATAGTAAAGAGAAAGATCTTAGTAACAACAGGGAGTAAACCTGTCTGTGGAGAGCGGCACTTAGAACAGCTATGGAGGCTGGTCCCCTTTCCCTCAGACCCATTCCTCAAGAGACAAAATTCTAACACCTTTCTGTTTTGTTTGGGGGAGAACACCAGTTCAGAGGGATGAAGTGAAAAATAAACTGTTCACCTGGGGATCCATTTAGGCTCAGAAATATGGGGAATCAAATCTTGTTAGGGCATGGAGTAAGGCCTGTATGACCTATGCAGGTGAAACTTTAGTAAGCTTTGTTAAGAGGCCTTTTGAGCTTGCTGAGCTTTAGTTACTATGAAAAACTCTGCTCTAAGTGTTCAAAAAGTTATTTTTATGTTTCATCTTAAAAATCAACATGTTTCCCATTTTCCTACAGAAATAATATAACCTCTGTAGTATATCTGTTTTTAGCTTATATAAGGTAAAATATCTATATTTCCATTAAATTTCATAGTCTAAATAAAGTGGCTGTTTGTATGAATGCAGATGAAAATAGTTTTGGGGGTGGTCTGAGTTTTATCTGAGTATGTTAGGGAAGGTTTTGCCTCAGAAAAGGAAATGAATAATAGTAGTATTAATGGTGCTTTTTAAAAAAACTCAATAATTTAAGAATATATAATATAATTTATATGTATAAGTCACCTGACTTAAAACATGTAACATTTTCCAAAGATTCCAGAAGAAATGGAAGAATTTACCATTATCCTACTGAATGCCACTGGAGGAGCTAAAGTGGGAAACAGAACAACTGCAACTCTGAGGATTAGAAGAAATGATGACCCTATTTATTTTGCAGGTGGTATTGCTATCTTACTTGAATGAGCTTACATATTTCTTAAGCAGTGTATATATATGTATACACACACACACACACACACACACACACACACATAGCAGTTTTTTTCACTGAACATTTTCAATAAAGCGCAATTGATGCTTGTTTAAATAGGATTTTATGATTCATTTGAGGTTTGTTATTTAATCTATTCGAAGTTTTAACAAATACTTTAAAAAAATTTCTGAAGCAAAGGAAAATAAGTACTGTTTTGTTACCATTTTCCCCCCTCACATTTATGAGTATTTTCTTTCTTTTGTGCAGAAAATAACGCTTCTCCATGTGATTCTTCTAATACACAGTCTAGCTGGTTCAGGGCAAGATTATGTATTAGAAGGACCTGAGTATTATGCCTAATGGATGGCTATGTAGTATAAAAACTAATGTTTAATGGAAATATTAATTAAAGTTTTTTCATTTTGCCACTTTAACACTTTATTTAGAGCTGTCTTTTGCTACCCGAAGCATCTTTTAGTTTTGTTTATGAAACGGTTTATGTCTAATTCTTTCTTGAATCCTTTTTGTCATCTATACATAGGTTAATTTACCAAATGCAGGAATCTTTTAAACCTTTTATATTTTATTGAGTCACATTCTTAACCTTCAGTTAATGTGTACTTAATGGAATTAGCCTTGTGTTCAAGCTTCTGGTAACTGCTGTGACAAATATAAAACATAAGACCTCTGGGCCTGTTCTCAAGGAAGTTAAATCGTCAACTTGGAAATGAGATTTATGAAATAATAGGCAAAGGATTTGAAATAGCATGCAATTTGGTGACCAATTCAATGTTGAAGATAATGAATTTTTTAGGAATTAAGGCAAGAGGACAACCATTGGCTGTTGAAGTAATCAGAGGGGACTCATGTCAGAGTTGGGAACAGAGCTAATTATTTTAGCAAAGACATGGTAGAAGGCTTCTCTCATGGAGCACAGGGAGAAGCACAATGTGATCTGAAAATATGTGATGGAATCAGAAAAACTCATGTGTTCTTTCTTTCTGGATATTTCAGAACCTCGTGTAGTGAGGGTTCAGGAAGGTGAGACTGCCAACTTTACAGTCCTCAGAAATGGATCTATTGATGGGACTTGCACAGTCCAGTATGCTACCATGGATGGGAAGGCTACTGCAAGAGAGAGAGATTTTGTTCCTGTTGAAAAAGGAGAAATGCTCATTTTTGAGATTGGAAGTAGAGAGCAGAGCATATCCATATTTGTTAATGAAGATGGTATCCCGGAAACAGATGAGCCTTTTTATATCACCCTCTTTAATTCAACAGGTAAGTAAATTATACTTTTTTATGGCAGATCTGCCACCATGCTTTAATAAGGTGAAATTAAGCACTACTGTCCAATAATGGGGACGAGCAGGGCCTAACTATATTTGTACTGTTCAAGGGCAAAATTGTTTCATTGCTTTCTTGAGAAATGGGGTGAGGAATATATGTGTTGAACATTTATGTATTTAGCATACCTGATGGCATCCTTTTAAACCTTCTCTTACAATGTGGCACAAATAGAAAATTCTGATACACAAGGAAGTGAATTCTTACTGCTAAAAGTAACAGGCCTTAGGCAGTTTCCCTAGGCATTGCTTAGTCACCCAGCCACTTAAGGGATGGGTATCCTGTAGCATTTTCCCTGAAGCAGGGTGCTGGCACACTTGGTTGGGAAGCTTAATTCTGTAGGCAGCTAACCTCAACTGTTTGATAATTCTCTGGAACCATGGCCAAAATGAATGACAATTTGCAAGGGAAAAAGATGTGCTTGTCCTTCTTCTCCATACTATAAATGAAACAGGATGTTTTGACCCCACTCTTTGGGATTTGAGAATGTTTGGGCTCTTTCATCCGTAAATTGGAAAGGCCTATAGCTTCTCTTGATATTTCTTTTTTTTTTCCCCTTGAACCTTTTGAGAGTAAGTTAAAGATATGATGCCCCATCACCCTGAATACAATAGTGTGTGTTCTCCCACAGAGATGACGTCATGAGCTCTAATGTTTGCATCAGGTCGCTGTGGTGCCCTACCTGCCACCCCCAGTGGATTGCCAACATTGTGTTCCACCTTGTGCCTTTTGGACTGAAAGGTTTAGAAAGAGAAAGAGAAAGAGATCTCTTAATTACTGTTTTAGCTGTGTTTTTCATTCTCCCTATCTCTTTGACCTTCTTGATTGCTGTCTCTCTTTCTATTCCCCTTCCTCTTTTTCTCCGCCTCTCATTTTTCACATAGCTTAACTAAGAAAACACACAAAAAAGTTAAAACTAAAAACTATTATCTTGTGAGGAAAATTTGACTTTGTAGGAAAAAGCCACAAGGGCATGGCTGCCTTGGTGGCTCATACCTGTAATCCCAGCACTTTGGGAGGCCAGGGCGGGGGGATCACGAGGCCAAGAGATCAAGACAATCCTGGCCAACATGGTGAAACCCCATCTCTACTAAAAATACAAAAAAAAAAATTAGCTGGGTATGGTGGGACATGCCTGTAGTCCCAGCTGCTCAGGAGGCTGAGGCAGGAGAATTGCTTAAAACTGGGAAATGGAAATTGCAGTGAGCCGGGATTGCGCCACTGCACTCCAGCCTGGCGATAGAGACACCGTCACAAAAGCAAAAACAAAAACAAACAAACAAAAAGCCACAAGGGCAATTTCACAATTGCAATAAACATCTTCAGATCTTATGTAGACTAAAAATATTTGGCGAATCCAATCATGAAATTTAAATGAAAGGAATTGCTACAGATAAAAATAATTTTAGTGAAGTAAAAGTGGAAAACAAAGTTTTACTGTGAAGTAAAAAAAGTGATGACGGAGTGACAATATCTTAATAGAATTTACTCTAGAAATACTTGATGACATTTATCAGTGTGATTCTGGTAAAAATTTTTATCTCAAAAAAGTCACTGTGGTTAAACTATCATTAGGAAAAAAATGCCAATGTGGTTAAATAATGAATGAAACATTCTGAACCTCTTGTGAAGAGTATGGAAATTGACTTTTTAATTTTTTTTTTGAGATGGAATCTCACTCTGTCACCCAGGCTGGAGTGCAGTGGTGTGATTTCGGCTTACTGCAACCTCTGCCTCCCAGGTTCAAGTCCTGCCTCGGCCTCCTGAGTAGCTGAGACTATTGGCTGGCACCACCACACCTGGCTAATGTTTGTATTTTTAGTAGACACAGGGTTTCGATATGTTGGCCAGGCTGGCCTAGAACTCCTGACCCCAAGCAATCCACCCACCTGGGCCTCCCAGAGTGCTGGGATTACAGGTGTGAGCCATTGTGCCCAGCTGGAAATTGGCTCTTGAAAAAGAGTTTAATTAGTTTTTTCTGTGAAATATGTCACTGCAGAAATATATATATACATATATATGTATATATATGTATATGTGTGTATGTGTATATATATGTATGTGTGTGTGTGTGTGTGTGTGTGTGTGCGTGTATGTGTGTGTGTGTGTGTATATCATTTGGTTTTGAGAGAAAGAGAGAGGGAGAACACAAGATGTGATTGGGTTATTGGCCTATGGTATGTGTGTTACCTGTACTGCTGTTGCATTTGACTTTAATATTTTTTCAGAAATGATGGCATTTGAGAATCCATTTGCTTTAGTTAAGAAGGCTCAGATGACAAAAATCTCTAGAACTTGTGATAGCTCTTTTCCTCTTTTTCTTTCCTCCATTATGATATGGAAACATCAAAGACTTGTGACGCCCATGATGGGACTCTGTAGAGGCAGCATCTCTGACATGACCTAGCGCTGGCAGTGGCTGTTTAGGCTGATACTTATCATTTAGAGCATATGCTCTGATATTGAATCAAAGGATGTGGCCATCCTTCAAGCCCTTGTTAAATATTCCCAGTTCATCTAATAGAGAAACAGAATGAATTTTCAGCACCACCTGGGACATGTTGCATTACAAATGCACGTGATAATAGAACCCTGCCAAAGTTAGGTTTTATTATTTTTGTTAGATTTTATTACATGCTCTTTATTTATTGTCAGCATTTTCTACACAATGATTTACTATTTTTATGTCTTTTTTCTATTGAATTTTCAAGTGAAGCTGAGTACAGTAATATATTTGTATAAATTTTTTGATGAGCTGGTTTGCTATATATAATTTGTTTCTATAATTTTAGCTGTAGGTGTTGTATACATCTAATTTTGAAAGTGTTAGTTGCATCAGTTCATCAATAAATAAATTCTGTGCACCAGTTACTGAGCATCTATTATTTTCAGGGCATGGAATTGAATAAGAATCATTTGTCCAAGGACCATATAGTAAAATTTTGTGTGTATATCTGTATGTATATGTGTGTCCCAGTATAATATGATCATTGTTATGATAGACTGACAAAGAGCAAAGTGCCATAAGAGCACACTGGAGAGGCGCTTTGCTTAATTTGGGGATTCAAGGAATAATTCCTGGAAGACTTGTTGCATGAGGTGGGTTTTCAGGAGTTATAAGTTAGGTGAGTGAAGATGGGAAGGACTTGCTCCCCTATGCAACAGCTGGAGTAAAGATGAAGAGATAAAGACCTCAGGGAAGTAGCAGTGCTAACATGCTGTGCAAAGAACTGGAGTAGAAAGGAAGCAAGCTCAAAACCGTGGTCATTGCTTTGTTCTATGTAGAACCAGATCAAACTTCACTGCCTGAAGGCAGAGATGTAAAGGGGAACGCTCAGGTCAGTGATTCCAGTGAACATGGACAGTAGTATTTTTATGTTATCGAGTAATCCTTTATTAGTTTCATGAAATAAAAGAATATCCCTAAAAAATTTGAAATTAGAAGAAATTATATTTTTGATTTCTAATTAAGCTATTGAAGCTATATTTGTATTTGAAGAAAAGTGAGTTTTTCAATAAAATAGTTCATTTGTAACTAAAAAACAAAATAGGAGCTATTTTATCTTGAATTTATGTAGCCATCTCTCTCTTTGTATGTATGTTTGTATATATGTGTGTGTACATAAACATCTTGGAAATATGGAGCAGTATTTTGCATTTGTTTGTATGACCTGCAGTGAGGAATTCTTGCTAAAAATTTGAGCTGAATTATAAACTTTCTTAATTAAAATATATATATTTAATAGTAAGTTAGCTACTCTCTGTTATTTTGACTTTTCTGTTTTTAATTTAGGTGATACAGTAGTATATCAATATGGAGTAGCTACAGTAATAATTGAAGCTAATGATGATCCAAATGGCATTTTTTCTTTGGAGCCCATAGACAAAGCAGTGGAAGAAGGAAAGACTAATGCATTTTGGTAAGCATATTTAGAGAAGGCAAATTTAAAATTGAATGAAATAAAATAAAACCATTAAGTATGTGAAAAACTAAAATATTGTTAATCCTTTAAAATTTAATAATTTAAGAATTGAGTAATTTCAAAGTTGGCTGTCTGAATGAGTGGTAAACTTTGTTTATGCTGTTGCCACTTATCTTAAAAAAAACAAAAAACAAAAAACAAAAAACTTCAGCTGTCAAGCAGAAATTATTCTCCCCACCTCCCTCATTCAAACTTCAATCCTTCACGAGACTGAGAAGCTTGAATTATCCAAGATCTTTAGGAACTCTTCTCTCAGATGATATGTGACTGCTTCCACCCTGTACTTTGCTTTGGGAAAACTTTTGACAACTGTCATGTAGTATTTTGTGATGGAGCTTGGAAGTTATCTTTCAGTTTGGATTTGAAGGCAAGACTTTTAAGACTGCTTCTCTTTATTAACGTTCTACCTTATTCTTCTCTTCCCATGAAATTCTTCATAGTTTGCTTAGTAGAACTAGCTGGGTTGTTTATTGAAAGATGATAGATAGTAAAAATGTTTCCTTGATTAACACCGGAAGCTCTTATTAGACAGTAAGATCTGCTACTTATAAATTTTCTTTAATTTATTTCATAGGATTTTGAGACACCAAGGATGCTTTGGCAGTGTTTCTGTGTCTTGGCAGCTCTTTCAGAATGGTTCCGCTTTGCAGCCTGGACAGGAGTTCTATGAAACTTCAGGAGCTGTTAACTTCATGGAGGGAGAAGAAGCAAAACCGATCGTTCTCCATGCTTTTCCAGATGAAATTCCTGAATTCAATGAATTTTATATTTTAAAACTTGTAAACATTTCAGGTACTGTGTTTTTCCGTGTGTTATTTTATTTCCATGTCTTATTTTTACTAAATTTTATATTTTATACTTGAATAATTAAAGCCGTATACAAAATGCAATTGGTAAAGCATTTGTGTCATGACTATCTGATTTGAAATGTCAAACCCTTCTTGATTCAAGTGTTATTCTTAACATTCACTTTTCTGATAACTTAGTTTAGTTCAGTTTTAGGGATGGAGGCCACATCCATCCTCTAACTTGCAAATACACTTTCTGCACACCAAGTATAGTGTCTTCAATAAGACATAATGGAAAGTAGGAGATAAAGATTCATGGAAGCTTCAAGCTTGATCTTTGTGTCATAATTTAAGCAATGAATTTTTGCATCACTTTTGGTTTTAAGCACAGAATCAAACCTTTCTAGTTCATATGCTCTTCTCAGGCTTGACTGATTATCAATAAAATTATGCTGAACTAATATTATTTTATTTCCTGCCCCTAAAATGTGGTGAAAGCCAATGGTGACACTATTGTTCATTGATAATGAGTAAATTACTTAACCAGAAGTTTGTCTGCTAAACAAATCCTGTTTTCCTCACATTATACTGGAAAGTACTTGAAATTCTAGCTCCTCACTAATAAATTTTCTTGTTACAGGTGGATCCCCAGGTCCTGGGGGCCAACTAGCAGAAACCAACCTCCAGGTGACAGTAATGATTCCATTCAATGATGATCCCTTCGGAGTTTTCATCTTGGATTCAGAGTGTTTAGAGAGAGAAGTGGCAGAAGATGTCCTGTCTGAAGATGATATGTCTTATATTACCAACTTCACCATTTTGAGGCAACAGGGCGTGTTTGGTGATGTACGACTGGGCTGGGAAATACTGTCCAGTGAGTTCCCTGCTGGTTTGCCACCAATGATAGATTTTTTACTGGTTGGAATTTTCCCCACCAGTGTGCATTTACAGCAACACATGCGGCGTCACCATAGTGGAACAGATGCTTTGTACTTCAGCGGACTAGAGGGTGCATTTGGGACTGTTAGTCCAAAATACCACCCCTCCAGGAATAATACAATTGCCAACTTTACATTCTCAGCTTGGGTAATGCCCAATGCCAATACGAATGGATTCATTATCGCAAAGGATGATGGTAATGGAAGCATCTACTACGGGGTAAAAATTCAAACAAATGAATCCCATTTGACGCTTTCCCTTCATTATAAAACCTTGGGTTCCAATGCTACGTACATTGCCAAGACAACAGTCATGAAATATTTAGAAGAAAGTATTTGGCTTCATCTACTAATTATCCTGGATGATGGAATAATAGAATTCTACCTGGATGGACATGCAATACCCAGGGGAATCAAGAGTCTGAAAGGAGAAGCCATTACTGATGGTGAGGGTCATCATCACAGTTAAGGCACTGAAATTTGAAGTGTCTAAAATTTTTCATTAAAATTTAGATTTTAAAAATGTTGACGTGTATTTGAAACTCTACTTATGCATTGGTTTAATTTCTTTAATCAAAACTATGTGCCTGCCAAAATCATGATAAATTCTGTGCTGAGTGTTGCAGAAATGAATCAGACAGTTTTGGACTTGAAGAACCTGGAATAAGCACTAGCAGAGAGATGTGTAATATATCATGATGATAACTTGTAGGAAGAAAGGAAAAAAATGAAAGAGGAACATTTGTCCTTCTGTGGATAGTAGGAGGGATGGGTAGTGATATTCCTGGCAGAGGAATGAACAAAGAAATAGAAATGTGAAACAACATGTTGTATCTGGGGAGCTGCTGCTAGTTCAGTATTGCTGGAGGTAGAGGGTGGTGGGCATGAGGTTGAAAAGAAAGCAGAAGAGAAAAAATCAAATCACAGTGAAAAGAGATTATGGGTTTATACTATCAGGAGGTAACTTGGTGAACTCTGTGGAGTGCTTTAAAGAGATAATCTTTTTTGTCTTTAAACTAGATCATGTACTGATTCCTCAAGAAGCACATTTGTATGTGCATGCACACAAATACTGGTTATCCGCATTAGAGTCACCATTCCCTCTCAGCCCTTCTATCCTATGATTTCATTCTTTTTTATATTTAGCAGAAGATAGAGTAGAGCTTATATGGCTATAGCTTAATAGAGTGTTTTCCTCTGAACTATATTAGTTATTTGGTTGTATTTTTTCCCAGAGGGGAAAAGAAAAAAAATAGGCCAGAGAAACATGCACATATCTACCAATTTCAATCCCATGGATTGTGCTTACAGCGCTCTGTGGTATTATTTAATTTTTGGCTGTGTGAATAACAGACACCTACAAGTATCTGTTAGCCTTGATTCTTTTGGTGATGGTAGTGTTGGTGGAATGAGAATGGAAAAGATTGGGGGAAGTGGGAACTGGTGTTTTTTTCTCTGGCTTACTGCAAAGAACTTGTTATTTTTGTAATTTGTAACTTGGAAAGATAAGTTTAACAGTATATATAAAGTTATTAACCTGTAGTGCACTTTAAATTATAAAAATATATAAGTATGTATGTTATAAATATACAGGTAAATGAAATTTTTAAAACTTAAATTCATCAGCTCCAGTACTCATGTAATCATCTCCCAGATCAAGAAACAGAGTATTCCAGCCACCTTTGACTCCTCTCCAGTTGCTAACTCACCACACTGCCTACCTACTATTGGCATGTTTAAGAGCATAAGAGTTGCTTTTCCTATTTTAAAATTTATGTAAATATAACTGAACAATAGGTACACTTGAAGCTCTGGCTTCTTTTGCTCAGTATTATTTGTGAAGTTCCTCCAAATTTTTGCCTGTTGTAGATTGTTCGTGCCCATTACCATCTAGAATTCTTTTATGTAACTGTAACATTATTTATTAGTGCTACTTTTAATTTCTGTTGGGGTTGTTTTCCAGGTCTATTATATATAGTACTATATATATAATATTATATATATTATATATGAATACTCGTACACATGTTTTTTGATGTCCACATACCTGCCATATGCATTTCTGTTGAGCACATTCCTGGGGATGGAATTGCTGAATGACAGTGTGTACAAATACTCAGTTTTAGTAGATAATGCCTAACAGTTTTCTAAAATAGTTGAACTAATTATACTCTCACCTCTAGTGTATCAGAGTTCCACTTCATTAATGCTTAGCTTTTTCCATCTTTACTTTTGGTAGACTTGTAGTGGTATCTCACAGTATCAAAAAAGGGGTATTTGAAAGAAATAATTCTGTGTTTAAAACAGAAAAATTGTAAGCTGGACATATAAAACAAAAATAGAAATTATTTACAATAAAAATAATTTACAATCATTACAAAAATCTGCTACAGTCATTCAGAGATAGTCACTATAAACATTAAGCATACTGTTAACATTTTCATATACACACTATATACATATTTCAATATTTTTCTTCTTTATTGTCAAAATAATACATGTATAATCCATGACATTTGAAAAGTGTAGATTAAGGTGCAGAGTGAAAGTTACCATATGCCCTCCATGAACCACTGTAACATAATGGTATTTTTATAACTTTTATTTTGAATGATTTAGCATTGTAACTTAAGTAGCTAACACTACAAGTAGAGAAATAATGATCACATTTGTTTCAAGAGAATTAGTCATAGAAGCAAAGTGCTTAGAATTCTCAAATTTTTATAGGGTTTTATATTTATAAGGCATTTTCCATACATTACCTAATTTGTACTTCATAATAACTTAATATATTAAATAGAGGTCACAGTCAGTAAATAAATTTGCTAGCATTGCACAGACAAGTAATAGAGGAACCAAGACTTGAACATAAGCCTTTAACCTCTAGGTCAGTATTTCTCTTAAAATATCATAGAAACAAAACTAAAAGAGATGTGATCATTTCTATATCCTTGACTCTAGATAGTATGCTAACAGTGAGACCTATGGCATGGTTTTGTGAGAATCAGGGGAACTTATATCATTACAGCTGCCAGATAATTCAATAGGAGAGACAACATCATAGGATTTTCCAAACAATCTGGAGCTCCAGTGAAAAGGTGATTCTGGTTTTCTGGGCAGAAAGGTGGTCTCTGGAGTTGGTATGGGAGCAGTCATGACAATAACATGCCAGATACTTGTGACTACCCTGAAAGAGCCATCTGGGTGGAGATTTGTGAAACAGCCTTCACTGAGTCTATTGACAAGAAAATTGCTTGTACTTTTTTCCAGAATTTCTGTCAAAATCTCATCTTACCTAAAGATCTTACATAAATATCTTAGCTATTAGAGAAGGAACAAGTAAAGAAAGGAGAACTAGTGAAATCATGAAAAGGGTTGTTATTGAGATATAGTGACACAGTTGGGCTGCATGTTATTATTTTTTTAAAAAGTCCCCAAGTCTCACATATAATGTTTCTAACAAGAACTACTCTGTTTCTACATCTATTCTATTAGTTGTTTGGATAAAGAGGTATATTTGGCTGGTAGAAATACTTTTTATGAATTTTCACAACTTAAACTGAGTGTGTTTAAGCCTCTAACACATCAAGCCTTGAAGATCCTCCCATCTAAGCACTTTGGGAGGATCACTTGGGGCCAGGAGTTTGAGACCAACCTGGGCAGTATAGCAGGACCTCATCTCTACTTAAAAAATAGATTTTTTATTATTTTTTTATAAAAAATAATAAAGCATGGCAGCACACTCCTGTAGTGACACCTCGCTACTTGTTAGTCTGAGGTGGTTGGATTGCTTGGGCTTGGGAGTTTGAGGCTCTAGTGAGCTATTATCATGCCATTGCACTCTAGCCTGGGTAAAAGAGCAAGATCTTGTCTCTAAAGTAAATTTAAAAAATGAATTACTTAATTAAAAATTGTGATGAAATTGAATAATTCCATTTTAAATGTGCAAGAATAAAATTTAAAATATCATAGAATAAATTTTTATCCAAATACACACATGCATATATATATACATGTTTACGTTTGTGTGTATATGTTCAGATGCTTTTTTGTCTAGACATGTTCACAGACTGATAGAAGTTACTTTTAAGGATATCATCTAATCTGAAGATAGTTACCAATTCCTTTAGTACAAAATATCATAAATCCCAGTCATTATGGATTTCTTTTTAAAAATCGTAATAGAAGGTAATATCCAATTAATTGTATACTAGTTATGCAAAAGTTTTATTTATCCAGAAATGTCTTTCAGTAAAGTTGGCTTACTTTCTGAATCACACTTATAATTTAGGACACGACAGTTGAAGGTATTGTAGCATTTAAACTTGTCTCTAATTTCAGGTCCTGGAATACTGAGAATTGGAGCAGGGATAAATGGCAATGACAGATTTACAGGTCTGATGCAGGATGTGAGGTCCTATGAGCGGAAACTGACCCTTGAAGAAATTTATGAACTTCATGCCATGCCTGCAAAAAGTGATTTACACCCCATTTCTGGATATCTGGAATTCAGACAGGGAGAAACTAACAAATCATTCATTATTTCTGCAAGAGATGACAATGAGGAGGAAGGAGAAGAATTATTCATTCTTAAACTAGTCTCTGTATATGGAGGAGCTCGTATTTCTGAAGAAAATACTACTGCAAGATTAACAATACAAAAAAGTGACAATGCAAATGGCTTGTTTGGTTTCACAGGAGCTTGTATACCAGAGGTAAGTAGTAAGCTTGGAGAATTTTGGAGTTTAAAGAATTCATTGTAAGTGGATTTGTTTGGGACTCAGCTTTCTTTCCATTTGGTAAGATTGCTTGAGCATCTACTCCAACTCCAGAAGTATGCTAGGGCCAGTGATTGCAAATATAAATTATAAAATTCTTAATCTTATGAGTTCACCCTTTGAATCAACTAAAGGAGCTGACAGAAGTAAAAAGTTAGCAAATGAAACTAGCAATTTGCTTTAAAGTTAATGCTCTTCAAAGAATGCATGTTTGTACTCTACATATTTACTTTTGGCTACTATTTTGGATACCATTAAAGTGAATGAAATAATATATATTGAAAGCTTTTATGAATAATTGTATTTGCAACTTTATTAAAATATGATTTTTTGAGGTTTTATTTTTCCACATGTGAAACGTGCTTGAGTAGCTAGTTTCTTCTTGGGTGTAAATGCCCTTCTTATCAACTTTCTTGGACAGTTAATTCATTAGGCTGCCTTACTGTCCTTATCAGTTCTTTCCATGTTTTCAAAGGTTCGTAATCATCTTAGTTTCCTGTTCAGTAATGTGAGAGCGCATGAAACTACTTCCCAGGTGTTGTGTGTGACAGCAAGAGCTCGATGGCCATGAAAGGATGCCAAGGAACAAGAGTCTTTCCCTTTGCAAGTTGATTCTAATTGGTTTAGAAGGGTGTGTAGGTAAATTGAAAGGATGTTTAAAAAATGGATGAGTAGAGTTTGAAAAAAAATCTAGGTCATAGGCTCATTCTAGCTTAAATTGGAATGCCTGGCTCTCTGGAGTGTCTTTATTCCCACGTTAGCCCTTTGGTTTGGTGACAGTCACAAGAGATCTTCAAATAGTGTGGTCTTTTTTTTTTTTTTTTTTTTTTTAACATCAGAAATAGAATATCCTAGACTAGCAATAACAAATGTCATACAAATCTACAACATGAAAAAGGAAAGATATTTATCTATAGAGGATAATACCTTTAAATACGTATTCAGCTATCAAATAACTTTTACATATTTCATTTTATGTTCCTTTTTGATAATCCATAATAGAGGTGCAATAGGTATTATTACCTTCTCCTCTTCCTTGGATTAGAAACTGAGGTTTACAGGCCTGAGAAAATAAGTAATGCAAGTTGAATAAAATGAAACAAGATCAAATTCAGTACCTGATTAAGAGTTTGGCAATTACTAGTGCTTGATGAATATTTTCCTCTTTTTTTGCCCCTGAGATACAATGGGAAGAAGTAGAATTTGAACCCATGTCTTGAAACTACTAACCTGTTGTCTCTCCTCCTATGTCTTTGATTTTATCATCTCTATTTTTAAAAAGACAGATAGGATTCATCAAGTTTTGAGTGCCATGTAAAGTCAGGTTCCCTTCAGTTCCCTTCAAGACCTGGCCCCTGCCTATGACTCTGACCTCATCTTGTGTTACTGTCCCCTTTGGTTAGTCTGCTTCCAGCCAACTTGCCTTGCTTCACTTTCAGTGACTTGCTGGCCTCTGTATTTGGAGAGCTCTTTTTTTAGATCTTCATATTTAGTCATTCAAGTCTCAGATCCAAAGACAGGTTCTTAGTGAAGTAACGGATCCCCTTTTCCCAACTTGCCACTCTCCATTTGCCTAGTTCCTTTGGTAGCAGTGTTCACACTTTTAAATTCCCTTTGTTATTTAGAAGTCTTCTTATTTACTGGCTATCACCTAACATCACAAAAATGAAAGAGCTCTTACAGTTCATTACTGTATTGATAACATTAAGAATGGAGCATAGCAGGTATTCAAGAAACTTTTGTTGGAACTTACGAATATATTTTAATATCCAGACATGAAAAGTCATATACCAATTCAGATTTCACATACATTTAGATTCAATTATACTACATAAACAACTACACTGAAAAAAACAAAACAACATACAACACATTTTAAAACCTGCTTAAAATGAGGAATTGTTTTTGAGTGTTTCTCTAGTTTCCATTATAGTTAATACTTAATGCTGCCTTGTTTCCCAAGCTTCATGGATAAATTGTACTTGTTGGTTTAGCTCCACCTAGTTACCAACTTTGCCTCTTCCTGAAAATCTCTGAACTTGCAAAAAGCCAGTCAAGACTTTGATCTCAGAAGATAGAACTTTGCTACATAGGCCACAGTATCTAAATTAGTAGAACTGCTGGAAAGAAAAAGAAAACATGGTTATTTTCCAAGATTATCTGGGAGATAAATAGAATGTATCTGTATTGGAAAGAGAAATGTTTAAATGGTTAATATAGGAAAACTGTTGTTAAGTCTAAAAGATTAAACATGGAAATTTGGTTGCCAGGAAGATTACAGATTTTTCATGTCTGAAAATGTTAATAGTAGTAACACAATTTCTACTTTCATCTTGATATGATCTAAAGATGGGAATCTTCCAATATTTTTACTATCATTATCATAATCATCAATATTTATTGATTACTTAAGTCATTCTCAAAATGTGGCTTATGGATCCCTGGGGTTTGCTGAGATTTTTTTCGGAGGGTCTGCAAGACCAAACCTAATTTAATAAAAATACTGAGATATTGGCCAGGCACAGTGCCTCACACCTGTAATCCCAGTACTTTGGGAGCCCACAGTAGGTGGATCTTGAGGTCAGGAGATCGAGACCATCCTGGATGACATGGTGAAACCCCATCTCTACTAAAATACAAAAAACCTGTGCGGTGTGGTGGTGTTCGCCTGTAGTCCCAGCTACTTGGGGTGCTGAGGCAGAGGAATCCCTTGAACCCAGGAGGCGTGGGTTGCAGTGAGCCGAGGTTATGCCACTGCACTGCAGCCTGGTGACAGAGCAAGACTCTGTCTCAAAACAAACAAACACACAAAAAAAACCACTGAGATATTTTTGCCTTTTTCATGAGATTTGTACTGCAAAAACAATGGTGGCCAAAACTGCTAGCTGCTGGCATCTTTGCACACATCAAAGTAGTGGCACCAAATGGTACCGGTTATCATTTACCAACACATACCCATAGTTTAAAAAGTGCTAATTTCAGATAATGTCTTTGATGAAGCAGTAAAAAAGACCCTTGAATACTTGTGTTTTAAATATTTTGTCACAAATGAAGTACTTATTTCGAATTACCAAGATGTGATAGTTGTCTTGAAGAAAAGTGCTTGTGCAGATTTTTAGTTGTGCGTTGAACTAGTTGCTGTTTTCGTAGCACGCCATTTTTACTTGAAAAAAATGACTGACAACTTGACTTTATTGAGACTTGAGTATTTAGCAGACATTTTCATGAAAATCAATAGAGTAAGCCAGCTATTGCAAGGAAAATATAGTTCTTGCTGATGATAAAAGTTCAGTCTTTAAATGAAACTTTGAATTTTGAAATAAAAAATGAGCTTGTTTCCCAATGTGTAAAGACTTTTCATATAAGATTGATAGTGATATTAACCAGTATGATTATGTTGTATAATGTGTGTCAACATTTTGAAGATGTGTATAACTCAGAAACTAATATTTTTCAAGTAATCAATGCATATTGTTGCAAATCATGCCTGGGTAAAAGACGGTTTCAAAGTACAAGATAGACTAGTGGATTTTAAAGTACTAGAGTATGCTTCCACATTGCAACTAAATGCTAGGAAACTTCCACTTGTCAAATTTTGGATTCTGGTGTAATGTCAAGGAAAAATACCCATAATTATCTGAAAAGACTAATAAAATCCTCTTCCTTTTTTTTGTTACACACACACACACACACACACACACACACACGGCTGGATTTTCTTTATACACTTTAACCAAAGTAAAAGAAACAGACAAATTGATTGCAAGAGGAGATAGGAGAATCCAGCTGTCTTCTATTAAGCCAGACATTCAGGAGACTCGTAAGAAGATAAAACAATACTCCCTTATCACTAACTTATTTTTATTTTGATAACTGTAATTTTTCATAAAAATATGTTGTTTATGTTAGCATGTAATGGGTTTGTTATTGATGTTTTAAAATGAGTTATCAATGTTTAATTTAAAAAATTTTTCATTTGTAATATGGAAAATATCAGCAGATTTTAATGGCATTAACAGAAAACTCTTCGGGGTTCTCAATAATTTCGATGTGTAGAGGGGTCCTGAAACTAAAACATTTGAGAACTGCTGGTTTACTCTATGCTTGTAATTATCTTCAGAGTTTAAATTTTATGATTAACTTTCTTCATTTTTAGAAATAAAGACTACAGCTACTTCCACAGATTCTTCTCCATTATGTTGTTGCAATGACATTGACAATTTAACTTGAAAAAAAATCCTTCAGAATTTCTAAATGCAACAGAGACCCTATAAGACTTCTGGGCTGGGCATGGTGGCTCGAGCTTATAATCCCAACACTCTGGGAGGCTGGGGTGGGAGGATCTTTTGAGCCTAGGAGTTTGAGAACAGCCTAGGCAACATAGTGAGACACTCGGGTCTATTATAAATTGAAATAAAAATTAAAACTTTTTAAAATAGGCCTTCTGAGTTATGTTATGCTTTTACCTTTTTCATAGATTCGTATGACATAAGGTAATCTTAAGATTAAAATGATAGCATAATGACACCTTAAACAAATATGTAGACTATGACATACCCTGGTATTTGGCATATTGAAAGAGAAGGCAATTATTCTGTCATTTGTTTCCTACCCACCGGGTACACTGTGTCCTGGCAAAGAACGGGATGTTAGGATGTTAGGTGATGATTATATGGATGTTAGGAGCAGGTGCTTAATAAACTATAATTGAAAGAATGAATAAAACCTGTGAAGCAGTTGAGGGTCCTGGTGAGTCATGCCAGATACTGCTTTGGATTCCAAGTGGGATCTGTATTGAACAGAAGACAGATTTTGTTAGATCTATAGCCTGGTAACCACATTCTCATGTTTCTTCCCCATAGTTTGTTATTCTGTGTACTTCCTATGTTATTTTCTCTCTGCCATATTTTAGCACTGTTTTTATGTGTCCTGCCAAATTGTATACCACATAATTATAAATTAATGAGATTGCTTTCATAGTGATTAATATAACTTACTAGTCTTATTTTATTTTTATAACTAATACTTGCATTATATTTTATATTTATAAACTATGGCTTGAAAATCAATTAAAGACAATTTGGGAAGATCTTTGTAAAAATAAGAGTATCATTTCAACTTAGACGGTGCTTGTTTTTAAGTGCCTACCATATGCTATGTGAATAGATTCCTTTAGAGATAAGTGATATTGATATAATGTGATATCACCAATCATCACCCAAGCATGAAACAAAATTAAAAATTAATTGGATTTGTAGCTTTAATTTTCTGTTTCAATAGAAAAGGCCAATTCATCATTCAGAATACTGCATTATTTTTTCTAAGAAAATATATTTCAAAAACTCTTCTTACTATTTCTGTTTATTATTACTGTTCTTATGATCTGAATATTTGGGAATTTCCTGACTTAAAAGAGGAGATGGTAGTGAGTACTATTGTTTCTAGTGAGAAACCGTGTGGGGATGGTTTGATGATTATTATGGATGTTAGGCCCCTTCATATACTGGCCTAAATGTTTGTTTGTATCCTAATTCTAAACTCAATTAGATGAATATTTTAATATTAGAAAAAAGGTTTAGATATTTTTTATGTCTTATGCATTTCTTTATTAATATTTATATACTGGAGTCCAGTATTTCTAAAAGTGCTGCCCTTGGGTGACCTTGTCAGAAATATGTAGTGCATATTACTGGACATCATTCCTAACTCGAGACCCGATACCCCTGGATTATAATCCCTGGCTGGGGGAGAGGGGAAGTTTAAGCTGAATTAGAAAATTTTTTTAAATGAAAGTTTTCATATATAGAGTATACACAAAAATAAAGATAAAGGAATGTGTCCCAGTGTACTCATCACCTAGCTTCAATAATTATCAGCCTTTTGGCAGTATTGTTTAATCATTTTTGGCTAAAGCACTTTTTAAGGCAAACCTTAGGCATTATGTTATTTCTCTGTAAATTCAGAAATATTAAAGGTAGATTTGCACTGACCATCCTAGTGTTTTTTTTTTTTTAATGGACTCTTGATGTTCGAAAGCTCATAACTTACAAAGTTTACTTTATTGAACAAAATATTAATTCATTAAATTTTCTATAATAGTTGATATATAACATATAACTGTACATACATTTATTAGATACGAATAGTGATTTTTTTTAAACTGAAAATATTCAGGAAGCTATAGGTTTTGATGAAGGTTTTAGTAAATACAGTATATTAATTAAGTTTTCCCTGTGACTTTTGCAAACAAAATCCTTGTCTTAGTCCTAAATGCTGTGTGGCAATGCTGATGGACTTGATAAAAATTTAAGTTTGTAAAAGGAACAGTCATACATTTCTGAGTTTAACATTTACATATTAAGATTAATGGTTTATTAATTTAACTCACGAGATGTTATGATCCCCATTTTTAGAAGAGACTGCAAATGCTTGATAAGTGGTAGATTGAGGAAGCTCAGGACTATTCGGCCTAATAGCTGCACTCTTTGCACCACGCATTTGCTCATGTACCATTCTGCTGGCGTGAAAATCCTAATGTAGGTCCCTAAGTGGAAATTAAATCCGATGTTGTTGACACTTGGGTCTCAAGCTGCGTCCTCCTCTTCTGTCCAACATCTTAAGGTTGGAGTGCCCCACCTTCAGGATGGTCAGTTCTGCCATGACATGATGGATGGATTCTTAAAAATCATCACGCTATGCCAGATGCATAATGAGAAACACAGAGCTCATGGAAAAGATGGGGTTAGGAGAACACTGCTCAGGAACTTGATTATTGATGCTTACAAAAAATAGGGGCCTGATACAAATGTTTTGCACATTAAATATTTAATACAAACCACAATAAGTATGGCATATATAAAAAAATCTTTAAGTTTACTGGTAGAAGTGGGCATCAGAAGGATTGCAGCTTGTGTGTCATTGTGAAGTGATAGAATGAACATTATCTAAAATTGGAGGAAAATTTATAACACTAGATATAGTTAAGTGTGGCTGGTAACAGGTGTTGAACTGAGTAGCTGGTAGTTGTTTGAGGCATACGTTTGAGGTATGTGGCTTGTTTCAGGTGGGTATGATTTTCTGTGTTCACCAAGTTTCTTGTGAATGAAGTATCACTTATAAGCAAATGCAAGTTGAAGCTATATTCAAATTGTTCCCTAATATATTATCAATTGTGTTGGAACAATTTCATGATTTCAAAATAAGGGTTATAGCAGAATTAAATGTACTTGGTCCTCTTCTCCTCTCCATCTGTACTTTCCTGTTGTTGCAACCAGTTTTCAAATACCATTCGTATAATTATGTATTTATTCACCAATTTCATACAGCTTTAAATACCATTTAGATATTGATAACTTCCAAATTTATGATGTCAATCTCATTCTTTCTCTAAAATTCCAGACCCATTTATTTAGTTACAACGTGATACATTTCTAGAATATTTATTTCATAGACATTTCAAGCTGGACATATTTTAAACCTTTTGATTCTTACCCAAAACCTGTGACTGACTTGATACAGGTGGAAAGTCAAGCCTGCTTCATGGATTCCTAGGCTTCATATGTTGCTGCTTGCTCTAAGTGGGCTGCTGCCTCTCTAGGGGCCTAACCAGAGGTGTTTCTGAAGGGCAGAGGGCAGAGCTGTAAACTGTCTTGTTAGCCGTTCATCTTCTGTGGATGGAGAAATGGCCTGAAGTATGAAGCTACATTCAACCCTGAGCAGTGCTATGGTGTAGCTGATTGGCCAGGGGCTTGGAATATCAAGACTAGAGACAAAGACATTTGGGGAGGAGTCAATTGAGTAGATTACCAGGAGTCAACACTGAGTTTGAGGGGATGTTTCCCAAAAGGTTCTTAACCATGAAATTAGAGTGAGGCTTCTTTGCATATTGGATCTAGTAACTGATCTAGCAACTGGTGGCTGCCGAATGTCCGAACAGCAAACAGCAGAGATCAAAGCTAAGCACTCCCCAATTAAACATTTACTAATACATTGACCCCAACCAAACTTTATCACTCCACAGGAAACTGCAATTCATTCTTACTGAAAATGACACTTTAGCCTCCTAATACATCCTAATACAAGCACCATCATCTGAAGGCATAAAGAATGCCAGCTTTAACCACATGCATGGAGAATTGCATCACATGACCTCAAAGGGACTAATTCGAAGGAGGTGAAGCAATGGGTACTAGCCATAGGACTAATTCACTGGCCTCACTGTATACCACATCACCTGAAGTACCTGGCCTCATGCAATTGAATGGCCTGCTGAAGACCCAGCCACAGTGTCGGCTTAAGAACAGCTTTTTGTAAGGTTGAAGTGTTGTCCTCCAGGATGCAGTGTGTGCACGCATGGCTGGTATCTGTTTCTGTGTCCCCAATAACTAGAATACACAGACTAAGGAAGCAGGAGGTAGAAGTGTGACAGATCCCTGTCTCTACTACCTTTAGTGACCTGCTGCCTGAATTTGTTTCCCACTTTAGGCTCCACTGGACTAGAAGTTCTTGTTCTGGTGGTGGGGCTGGGGGAAGAATGTGCCTGCTAGGACACACAGTGAGGGCACCACTGACCTACCAGCAGGTTGTTTTGGGGCTCTCATGCCCATGGACCAGCAGGCAAATAAAAGTTGCCCCAGGTGTACTCGATCCTGTTTACCATGAGAACAGGTTGCTGCTGCTCAGTGAAACTCAGAGGATTTGTTGGAACATACCCTGGTGACTCCACACTCATTGATAACTTTTGACTACTGTCAGTTTGTAGACAAATCCCAAATCTATCCTCTCTAACATGTCAGCACCATGCTGATAAAAGATGCTTATGGTTCACGTGAAAAATACAGAAGGGCATTCTGTATATTAAAACTTGTATTGTTATCTGTATTCATTTTGGTTCTTTTTTCTCCCAATTATATGTTTGCTAATGTAAAATAAAATTGGATTGAGAGGCTGCGAATTTGACAGTATGAAGGCCTTACTTTAGATGATATTCCAACTACTTCCACCATAGAGTTTTTAAGGATTATCTTAAAGTGTTTAGATAAAAAATTTTCCACTTGAAAAAAATATCTCTAGGTTTATATGGTAAAAATACCAACAAGTATATTGAGCATGGCATAAGATACCCTCTTTGATCTGACTGTTGTTCCCACACTAGGCATCTCTCAAGGCTCTCCCCATTTGGCACTTCATGTCCCCCTGCCAAAATGATAACCACAAAATATACTATATTGCTTCTTATGTCTATGGCTAGAAAGTTCTCTCTGATATAATGTTCCACCCTCTACCCCTAACCCACACCCCTATTTGGTCTGTCTTTGCTGAGCCCATTTTAAAATTGCAAGTTTGTCTTTAGAATTAAACTAATCCAGAGAAAGGATTATGCATTAAAAAATATTTTGCAACAACATCATATAGAACAGTGGCTGTCACATAGAAGGTATCAATGAATGAATTACTTGTGCAGTTAAGAGATTATAATTCTTTTTGTTTTATTTATCTCTACAAAGGAATGGGAGAAAATGAATGTAAATATTTCTTAGCACTCAGAGTTTATCGGGGGGATTGCAGAGGCCTCTTTAGTCCCTTTTAGAGAGGTAGAAAGTTGTAGAATTAAGTTCATGGTTAAAAGAGTTCATGAAAGCATTGTAATTTTGTCACTGATTTGAATTGCTATGCTCCTATTAATAATTTACATTCGATTTCAGATTGCAGAGGAGGGATCAACCATTTCTTGTGTGGTTGAGAGAACCAGAGGAGCTCTGGATTATGTGCATGTTTTTTACACCATCTCACAAATTGAAACTGATGGCATTAATTACCTTGTTGATGACTTTGCTAATGCCAGTGGAACTATCACATTCCTTCCTTGGCAGAGATCAGAGGTAAATCCTTCTTTGTTCTTTTGAAAGCCTCCTGGAAAGCTTTTCCTGATGTGTTCATTCTGTAATTTCTTTGCAGCTTCTTGTTATGTAAGCAATTTAAAATATTTAGGAAGTTAGGTATACATTATGGTATGAAATATTTTTATATTTATGTGAAAGAAAAATTAAGAATTTTGAATGATCTATGTTTCTGTTTTGTTTTTTAATACCAACATAATAAAAATGGTATAACTAACAGATATATATCTATGGGTTTTTGTTATTACTGATGCAATGGGAAACCACAGAATTCTTAATGGTAGTCTTCTAATCAGCCAGTGCGAAATTCTTATAACTATAATCTTATTTTATTGGCATTAAGCTTGGAGAAATGAGTTTTTAAAATATATTTCAAGAGTACAAATGACCTCAGTTTCAAAAAAAACTTTCCATGAACCAGAGTCACATGTTTGAATAGATGCTCTGTAAATAAATGACACTTTCTATAAGTGAGATTGAGATGAGGCTTTCTCCTATATCAAAATATGTAAGTATTGATCATGTTGGAATATGCATATCAGTATAATTTTTACAGTAAAATGCAAATCACTTATATCATCAAGGATACATAGCAAATTGAGTTAAGGTTTGTACATAGTAATAAGTAATTTTTAGGACACTTTTTAGGGATTTAGAAGTTAATTGGATTAAAAAATTGAGGGAAGGGTTAAAATGTTAAGATCTAAAGAATAAAGCTAAGGAATTTCTATACTTCTAAGTTTCTATAATTTGATGAAATAAGGAAACTAATAGTTTATAACAAAAGTTCTTTGATACTAGTCTGCCGACAGGCCGATGATAAAGGTTTAACTAGTACTCTACCATTGTTTTATAAATTAAATTTATATACATTTTGAAAAAGATAAGAGTTAATCAGATTTGGTAATTCAAACAGTTATCAATGTTTCAGCTAAGTATTATATAAAATATTTTGACTGGACATGGTGGTGTGCACCTGTAGTGTAAGCCACTTGGTAGGCTGAGGTGGAAGGATAGCTTGGGTATGGGGGGTTGAGGCTGCAGTGAGCCGTGAACATACCACTGCACTCCAAACTCAGCAACAGAGCCAGACCTTGTCTCAAATATATATATTTGATTACCTAATTTAGCAATTCCTTTTTCTCTTAGTTCATGAATTATATGATTTGGGTAGTGCATGACATTTTTGCACTTCTCTGAGCACATCAGCTGTGTTAAAATTTTTTATTTTTATTTTTCATGCTGCTGATAAAATTACTTCTTAATTTAAAATATGATTAAAATGTACATTGAAAACCAAATTTAAGTTGTAACTCAGATCTATTGAATCAAAATCTCTAGAAAAAGTACATTAAAAAAAAAAAAAAAAAAGCTCTCCAGGTGCTTTTAGGACCAATGATTAGTATTGTGGAGACTGTATTTGGATTTAGAGTTTGTTTTCAGACAATCACTCTCCTTTCTGGGAGAAACCAGGAAGTCACCATTACTCCTCTCTTATTTCTTACTCTCTATGTCAAGTGCCTCATCAGGCCTGCATCTTCTCTCTCTAGACAAATCTCAAATCTATCAATTTTTCCTTATCTCTTTGGTTACTGTATTAGTTCAGAATTTTATCATTTTGGGTCAGTCATCTCCTAACTCATCCTCATGCATCTTTTTTTGTTTTTTGCACCCTGTTTATTCTGCCATGGTACTTGTTCTAAAACAGAACTCTCATTTTGTCAGTCCTCTGCTTATGATCCTTCAATTTATCTCCACTTTCTATGGAATGAAGTCCATGTGTTTTGTGATAGCATTAAAGATCCCTATGATTTGACTCTGGATTATTCATTCAGCCTCATGTTTTCCTCTTGCCTTGTGATCTGATTGCAGTTTCCTGTATGCCATATTCTTTCATGTCCCCATCTTTTTGTCAGTATTGTGTCTTTTGTTTGGAATGTCCTTTCCCATTATTATTCACAACTGTAACTAATCCATTAGAACTTGCTTCAAACATGTCTGCTGTAA
The DNA here is from genome assembly GCF_001604975.1 of Cebus imitator. Classification (NCBI taxonomy): domain Eukaryota; kingdom Metazoa; phylum Chordata; class Mammalia; order Primates; family Cebidae; genus Cebus; species Cebus imitator. The sequence goes on from NW_016107331.1 coordinate 11,236,797, forward strand.
AACCTTTACCAGGTAGAGTTAGTTTCTTCATCACTTTATTTTGTACAGAACTCTATCATGACATTTTCACATTGTGTTTTAAGTGATTTCCTATAGATCTGTCTCCTACGATAGATTGGGTACTGGGGCCATATCTAACCCCAGCATACTGCATATGTCAAGTGTGTTTGTTTAATTAATAAAGAAATAAGAAATTGTTTTTAACTTTAAATTTTGAGTTTAATTTGTAGAGCATTGCTGAGTTATTCCTATTCCTTTTATAACGTTTTTTGGATTGATTGCTTGTGCCAGACTCCTAGGCCTGTTATGAATCTTTCTAAAATACTGCTTCTGAGCGTGTCAGCCCTCCTTAGGCAAACACTAGACACAGATGCTTTGCCCTTGCGTCTTAGCCTATTACATCTCATCATAGAACATTCAGTTTCTTAACTGGGAAATCTCTACCTGAGGTTTGTAATACCATGGCCTTTGGTCCAAAAAATACATGATACTACATTGATAAATCAACATATTATATATGATGTGATATTGATGCATGCATAGGCTACTGTTAGAAAATGCTACTGTTCAGCACCTGCCTTAGTCTGTTGGGATTGCTATAACAACATACCTTAGACTGGGTAACTTATAAACAACAGAAAGTTATTGCTCACAGTTTTGGAGGCTGGGAAGTCTGAGAGCAGGGTACCTGTAGATTCTGTGCCTGGTGAGGGCTCACTCTGCTTCACAAATATGGTGCCTTCTCAATATGCCTTCATCACAGTGGAAGGGGCGAACAAGCTCCCTCAACACTAATTCCATTCATGCAGTCTCTGTCCTCAAGGCCTCATCACCTCTCGAAAACCCCACCTTTTAATTCCACCACTTTGGTGATTAGATTTTAACATAGGAATTTGGGGGGCAGGGAGACAAGACATTCAGATTATAGCAGCCAATTATTTTTAAGGAATTAATCTATATCCCATTATTTTTAAGGAATATATCCCATTATTTTAAAGGAATTAATCTATTCAGACTTCCCTTTCTCTATCTCTGTCTGTATACACACATATGCACACACACACACACATATAATATTTTAATGTTTAAATTTATGCAGAAATAAGTCTTAAGTGGTAACTTCATTTAAATATAATCTAATTGCCTTTTGAATTTTCTTCTGGTAGTCATTTCTAAATGCCTCACTGCTTAGTGCCTCTGGATATTTATATTTATAGGTTCTGAATATATATGTTCTTGATGATGATATTCCTGAGCTTAATGAGTATTTCCGTGTGACATTGGTTTCTGCAATTCCTGGAGATGGGAAGCTAGGCTCAATTCCTACCAGTGGTGCAAGCATAGATCCTGAAAAGGAAACGACCGATATCACCATCAAAGCTAGTGATCATCCGTATGGTAACCTGCTCCTTTTGCAAGAAAAATCCTCTCTTCTCTGGGTATACTTAGTTTTGTTAAGAGCTTCTTAAGGCACTTTTTGCAAATGATGGAAGTAGGATGCCTTCAGACCCCCTTATTTCTACACTCTTTAACTTGTATGCTGCCGTTTTGAGGGACATTGTTTATGAGAGAAAATATAAAGATCAGTTTCCAAAGTTCAATAATATATTTTGAAAAGCTTTTTCAGGATTATTTAAAATAGAGAAAGGCATTTATGTTTATAGCTGTCAAAATTCTTTAATTTAATATTTGTCCTATGGTGATTTGATAGCATCTAGGTAATTGAAATACTTTGTAATTTATATTTTATTAAGCTTGAAGAAGTGAGTATATCACTATTTAATCTCTTTTTGTCTTATGCTAAATAGTGACAATTTTCTCGATTAGGGAGCTGTCACAAATATCTGTCCTAGTAAGTTGGGAATGTTTTCTGTATTGCAAAATAATATTTCTTCTATGGGAATGAATCAAGAACATCTGTTAAAAGGTTTGGTAGAAATCTTGAGAGGCTCTTCACCTTTAGTTTTCATACTTAGGTTTTTTGTTTGTTTGTTTGTTTGTTTGTTTTAAGTGTTGCAACTCCTTTAAGGTGTTGTTTAACCTGCTCTACTATATGTTCTAGAATGATTTCTGGAGATTCTAATATAATATGAGTAAATGTTTGAAACTATATATTTTAAAACTCTATCAGTATTCCTGCTATTGATGCTGCTGTGGGAAGAAAAGCTTTCTTTGAGTAAAGACAAAGAAGATAAACAATTTAACTTTTATTATTCTGAAAGCTTATAAACATATTCTGTGTCAAAAGCATGTTAATTAAATCTTTGCTACAATCTTTCTAAATAAAGGCCCTCAGAATCATGGCCTGGTGATCAAAATAATTGTGTAAGATCACTTTAATTGAATAAAAAATTCTTGCACAGATCATTGGGAGAGCACCCTGGTCCCTTTGTCTTCACTAGGCTTGCTGCAGTTCTCCACAGGGCTGCCTCCTCAGCCCAAGGACGCAATGACCTTGCCCGCAAGCAGCGTTCCGCACATCACTGTGCAGGAGGAAGATGGAGAAGTCAGGTTATTGGTCATCCGTGCACAGGGACTCCTGGGAAGAGTGACTGCCGAATTTAGAACAGTGTCCTTGACAGCATTCAGTCCTGAGGACTACCAGGTAATTCACTCAGTCCTTTTTAAGCTGTATACGCACTTGTAAAACAGACATAATCCTTCTCTGGAAGGGATTTACACTACCTGGAATTTACTGACTCACACCTGTAATCTGAGCGCTTTGGGAGGTCAAGGCAAGAGGATTGCTTGAGGCCAGGAGTTGTTGGCCAGCTTGGGCAATGTAGCAAGTCACTGCCTCTACAAAAAAAAAAAAAA
>NW_016107331.1:11239815-11393425 GCF_001604975.1 Cebus imitator
ATAATCTACTTTAATTGGACAATATTTATTTTGAATTTACATTGAACCTATTCATACCCACTGAAGTGTTTTCAATTTTGTATTTTACTTATCTTCTTCTGTTTTAGTATTTATAATAATTTAGTATGTAACAAACATTCTGATTTTACAAATCCATATACAGAATAGTTGTAATCTAATGGATCAGTCTTTTATATTTCAGAATGTTGCTGGCACGTTAGAATTTCAACCAGGAGAAAGATATAAATACATTTCTGTAAACATCACTGATAACTCTATTCCTGAACTGGAAAAGTCTTTTAAAGTTGAGTTGCTAAACTTGGAAGGAGGAGGTAAGTCTGGTGATTCAAAAATACTAAGTATTTGCTTGTCTACCCGTGCTGATGACAGCAGATTCCTTTACAAAAGTATGTTCCTTTGAATTAATCTTACTTAAATAAATGAATAAATTATTAATTTTTGGAGAGAGCAGCCTGAAAGTTAATAATCACTTAAAGCACATGATAATATATACCATAATATATGTAGTAATATATCAATCATTTTTGATTGATAATCCCTGTCTTGGTAAAAAGAAAATTCTCCTCTCTACATAAACTTTTAGTATTCATTTTATAAATTAATGTTCAACTCACAGTTTCACATAGATATACTTTCTCTCTGAGGTTTGGTTAATTCTGAGTAAGATTTCTATTTTTTATATGGACACCATGTTTGTGCCGTTTCTTCCCCCCTTTTTTTTTTACCCACTGATATTTTCCTAGAAGAGATGTGCTTTTAGAATGAAAAGTGCAAGTGTATTAAATTACCAAATTACAGTTAAGATCACCTCTCTCTTTTCCATTTTTTGCTGTAGCTCTGCTAGAGCTATCTACAGGTATAACACTGTAAAATCTAGTCCTTTTGGATGATCTATTATGAGATGATTATTAATAAAAGAGGTCAATAATACCTTAACTTAAATTCTGCTATTCAGAAAGCTCTGATTATCAAGGGTTTTTGGAGTAAAAACTTAGTTTATGACAAAACTCATCTGCACTAAGTAAGGCTATTTATAATATTTATCCCAATTAGATGGAATACTTCTTTGCAAAAGTATTCTTGTGTTTATCAGGTGGTACTGGGAGTGTTACGGAAGACATATGATATGCATTGTATTACCTCTGTCAGAAGTTGTTAGATGATATGGTGTTTATCAGGACAGTCCCTTTCTTTATAAAACCTGGTATCATTATCTCATTATTTATTATTTTGATGAAGAAAGCCAGAGTATATAAGCCATCCAAAATAAAAATTGGTAGGACTGAAATATTAAAATTGTCTTTATGTATAAAGTAGGTATTTGGGGGTAAATATGCAGAATTTTTCTTTCCTTTGTTCCCAAATCTCGGGTGACAGCAAGGAGGCCAACCAGTGTGTGGGAGCAGGGAAATGGTTAAACAGTGCTGAGCTTGGTTGAATGCATAAAACAGTACAAATGTACTGTATGACCTGTCTAGTAGGTGGCATGTAAAAATACCAGCTTTTCTTGTCTTCCAGAGACGAGTCCTTGCATCTCCAAATCACTATTTGCATTACTAAAAAGTTTACTATAAAATATATGAAAAGTTGCTCTTTGTATCACTTATAGCTAAAAATCCTTATATAATAGAAAGAGAAAATGTTAGTGACCATTAGCTAATATTAATAATGGAACATGAAATATTACTGAGATGATAATACTTGTGATACCACTTATAGTGATACTTGTGATTTTATTGAGAAACTTCTCCCCATATCTCTAGAATATACATTGTTATATATTAATTGGACTTGAATACTCACTAGAAAACCAACCTTACAGTTTCGTAGAAAGCAATAGTGGCAGAAAATCTGATTTATTTCTCAGTGAGTTGGGATTGGAGGAAAAAGAATTTATACAGTGACCTCTACTCCTGGACTCATACATAGGGACTGTCTAATCTGACAAGTAGCTTACAGGGCTAAATGCTTTGGAGAGTCAAGGACTTACTTCATGCTTTTTGACTATAAAACTGATGAAACTGATGATTCTACATAAGGTATCCACAACCTGAATAGATGTCATATGCTAGTCAAAATATATGCGGTGGCGAACTTCTTTCAAATGTCTTATGCTAGCCAAAGCATAGGTGGTGTTGTACTTCCACATAATGTGGGAGCAAAGCCATGTAACCAGATATTTGCTGGAAATCCATTTAGCCTTTTAAGTCTGTATGATGATTTCAGGTCCTGGGTGCCATAAATTCTCATATCTGGTATATCCCAGTCCTATTGACAGGGCGAAAACCCAGGGCAAAAAGAAAAGAGAGGGAAGATCTTCAACTAGCATGTCAATCAAGGATATTGGTAGCAGCTCATTCATATGGATGTGGCTTTGCTATTTTTACTCTCCTTCTTTTATATTGCTGTCATCACTGCTCTTCCTATCTTCTTTGTTTGCAAACATTTGGTAAAATAATGGTTGGGGTACAAGACGTATTAGAGGGGAAGGCATAACCATTTTCTCTTTATTATTACCAAAGTATTTTATATTTTGGTAATACTATTTATTTTCCATTGTTTTATTTGATTCTTAAAATTCTTAGTCTATTTCTATGCTGCTGTAACAGAGTACCACAGACTGGACAATTTATAAGCAATAGAACTGTACTTGGCTCATGGTTCTGGAGGCTAGAAATTCCAGGATTGGGGGGCTGCATTTTGTAGGGCATTCTTGATATATCATAATGTAGTGGAAGCCTCCACATGGTCAGAGCATGCATATTAGAGGGCAAGAGAGGGCTGAACTTGCTTCTACAAGAAACACATTCTTGCAGTAACGAACCCACTCCCAGGATAACAACATTAATTTATTAATGAGGGTGGAGTTGTCATGACCTGATCACCTCTTAAAGGTCCCAATTCTCAATACTGTTGCATTTGCGATTAAATTTCCAATATGTGAACTTTGGGAAACACATTCAAACCATAGCTACAACATTTCTATAAAAGATAGCACCTTTGATAGGTGAGGAAACTGAGATACCAAGAAGTTTAGTGACTTGCTGAAATTTTTACAGGGGGCATCTTTCACAGCCAGGAGAGCAGAATTTTTAGACAGCTTGTCTAGGACTCTTTCCACAATGTCAGTAGCCAGAAGGTGATCCAGTTTGAGAATGGTAAATAAATGTGTTGGGGATTTGAATGTTTGGTTGGAAGGAAAGGCTAGATGCATTTCCCAATATTGAACTGGTTGTTGCGAATGGTAAGGTGACTGTTAGAGACATATTAGGCTTAATCATATGATTATATGATCAGATACATATTTTTTAAATATCTAAGATATTAGAAAATAATTTACATTGCTGTAAAAAGGTGAAAATTTAAAAATAATACTAGATTGGCAGAAATGGGAAGTAACAATTACAATCTACATGGGGTATTTCATGAAACTATGAATGAAATTTTGATAATTTGATAGCTTGACTGCCGCTATAATTTTACTATTTAAAATGATCCATTTTCTATAGAAGAATGCATGTTATTGGGTGAATATTACTGCATTTTCCTCTTTGCTTGATATAAGAGCTCTCAATTTTCTCATTGTGTCAATGTGTGTTGTGTGGGTTGTGTCTCTGTGTCTCCTTGTGAAGTAGCTGAAGTCTTTAGGGTTGATGGAAGTGGTAGTGGTGATGGGGACATGGAATTCTTCCTTCCAACTATTCACAAACGTGGTAAGCAGCTGTTCTAAGGTCCTTTGCTATTATATTATATATTTTTATTTTAACTTCTCATTTTAGAGACAATACTAACCACTTATTGACAGCTACTATGCATAGGCCCTTTATGTATTTTATCTCATTAACTGTCACAGCAACTTTGTGAAGTATTGTTTGCTCCATGTTGTAGTCACCCAGCTGGAAAAGGATCAAGTCAGAATCATATCCCTTTCTGCTTCCAAAATCCAGCTCTTCTTCCTGTATGAACCTAATGCAGTTTCCTGATTCTAATTGTGATAGAAATTTCACTTGAATGCCATTTATAAAAATGATTGTTGGGAAACATTTTGCATATCTTCAAATACCTAAAAAGAGGTCAATAGAAAATTTGTATTTTCATTTTAAACACATTGCACTTATTTTCTGTACAAAAAGAAATACGGATTTTTATATGTAAAATTTAATGAAAACAAATGGAGAGTAATCCCAGAACTTTGGGAGGCCAAAGCAGGCTGATCACCTGAGCTCAGGAGTTCAAGACCAACCTGACCAACATAGTGAAACCCTGTCTCTACTAAAAATAGACAGATTAGCTGGGTGTGGTAGTATGCACCTGTAATACCAGGAATTTGGGAGGCTGAGGCAGAAGAATTGCTTGAAGGTGGAGGTTGAGTGAACCAAGGTTGTGTCATTGCACTCCAGCTTGGGTGACAGAGCAAGACTCTGTCTCAAAGGAAAAAACAAGAAAAAAATGGGAAAAAGAAATTAGGAAGAAAATAAATGGAAGGATAGTTGGCAATTAATGTGGGTGATATTGAAAAGAGGGTGCCTTCTGAAGGAAATGTATATATAAACAGGATTTAGTTTTTTACCTTAAATATTTTTTCATATGTGAAAAGCATACTTAGAATATTTGTTTCTTGAAGAAGAGCATTTTCTAATCCTCAAATCTTTCTTTTTTCATAATGTCAGGTTTTATATTTTAGTGTCAGAATTCATGATTTCGCCCTCTTCTTCCCTAACTTCCATCAATGCCTCATGCAACTGCTGTAATTAATTACTCTATTTCTTTTAGAATTGTTCATTTTCTAGTCTGCAGACATTAATGCAGCATAAAAATTGAACATACTTTTTAGGAAAAAATGAAATGCCTCTTTAGATCTTGGCATCTTTTTAGCTACAGAATAGGACTATTTAGGATCAAGACAGATAGATTTACAATGTCATCACATGATGAAAAAACAGGCCGAGAATTCATGCACATTGGAAACCAAGAATCTCTTCAGCCAGAATTAACTAAAATCATAGGGAAACTACTTACTATTTCATGAAAGTAAGAGTCGTTCTGGCTCAAGTTCTTTTGAGGTCAGCAAAGGGCGTGGGAGACCTTCCTCATATACTCTGTGTGGAAGAATGTTCTCTTTCATAGAGAAGAAAAAGAAAAACAAGTTTTCCTTGTTCATCTCCAAGTGCATATGCAGCACTTGTACATCACATTGGTGCCAAAGTAGAGAGAGGTCATAAAAGCATGAATATATGTGGCACCCATTTGTGTCTGCCTTTCTTTCTAAAACAAATTAGAATGTACTCAGTGAATGGAAGGACTCTTTTCAGAAAGTTGTTTCTTGGCTTTTCCTTTGGTTTGTAAATTACTGATTAACATATTTTTTTCTATCTGTTGTAACTTGTTCATGCAGCCAGTCTAGGAGTGGCTTCCCAAATTCTAGTGACAGTTGCAGCCTCTGATCATGCTCATGGTATATTTGAATTTAGCCCTGAGTCACTCTTTGTCAGTGGAACTGAACCAGAAGATGGGTGTAGCACTGTTGTATTAAATGTGAGTATCTTTTTTTTCCTTCATTTCTAGACACTTTCTATTATTTTATAAACTGCACTGTGTTATGAAAGTGTGTTTTACGTTTTCCTTATTTTGTGTAGGCTGAGGGGAATAAGTCTGTTGACACAGGCAATACAAATTGGTAATTAAACAGTGATTTAGCATTTATTTTTGTCTTTAATATTGCACATGGAGTCATTGTTTAATTCTGAGGATCTTTGACCCTTTAATGAATAAAATGGACCTTTACTATAAGTATTTTTTCTTACGTAGATTTTTGTGTTAGTTCAGATAGGTTGTGGTAACAAACACCTCTAAAATATTAATGCTTAATACAACAAAGATTTGTTTTTCATTCATAGTATGTATATGTCCAACTTAAGTTAGCAAGGAGCTCTGATTACCAGTCACTTTAGGAACCGGCCATATCTCAGCAGGTGTTTTTATCTTCTTGGTGGAGGGAAATGTGGATGTGAAGAACAGCATACCAGCCCTTATAGCTTCTTTCTGGAAGTGATTTACATCATTTCTACTTAACTTCCTTGGTCAAAACAGGTCTCATGGCTGTGCCTAATATCAATGGGTGAAGTGTAATCCTATCTTGTCTCTCTCCCATAAGAAAAGAAAAATCCAAAACATTTGTGAACAAGCAATAGTAATCACTCTATATGAGTGTGTGTTTGTGTGCCTACTCTTTTTTTTTAATTTCAGTAGAAATTAAGAAGGATTCATTGTTCAGTGACTCACAGGAGCTAGCTGCTTGCTCAGCTTCCATATGAATAATGAAGAAATATCACTCAAACATATCCTGCTGTACTATTATGGCAGATTTTCAATAAATTGTTGTGCAATAAATTGAATAACCTTAAAAAGGCTAACAAATGACTCAGGAAGGAGAAAAAAAGCATTATGGGAAAAGATCAATTTTTATAAAATTGCTGTCTCTAATTTTATTTTGACGTAACCATCATATTTCAAGAACAAATGAAAATTACTCTTAGTTGGGATTTACTTGGAGAAATTTTTAAGCTTTTCATTCTTAATATATTATTGACAAAAGCTTCTTTTTTTTCTTAAATGTATTTTCTTATACCTTGGGTCAAATATGTTTTTTGGTGAGTTTGTTTACGTAATATATTGAAGATAAAAGTAAATGTGATTTGTTTTTTTTTTTTTTTTGAGACGGAGTTTCGCTCTTGTTACCCAGGCTGGAGTGCAATGGCGCGATCTCGGCTCACTGCAACCTCCGCCTCCTGGGTTCAGGCAATTCTCCTGCCTCAGCCTCCTGAGTAGCTGGGATTACAGGCACGCGCCACCATGCCCAGCTAATTTTTTGTAGTTTTTAGTAGAGACGGGGTTTTACCGTGTTGACCAGGATGGTCTCGATGTCTTGACCTCGTGATCCACCCGCCTCGGCCTCCCAAAGTGCTGGGATTACATTTTAAAAATGAGTTTTACAGCTCACTTTTCCGAAAAGCACCATTTATTTATATATTTTTCAGAAAAATACATACCAATCATATGTATTCCTTACAGTGAAATACATATCATTTTTGCAGTGATTGTGAAAACTTTTATGAGTGTGCCTAAATGTCATAAACTGTTAATCGCATTTGATTTATTGGTGATAAAATAAAAGATACACAGAAGACAGTTATAATTTAAATAGAAGCAACATTTTTTCATCAATTTATAGTTTCAATGAGCAATCACTTTTGACATTTTTATTATTTTCATGGTTTGTTTATTTTTTTAAGAGATAGGGTCTTGCTGTGTTGCCCAGGCTGGAGTGCAGTGGCACCATCATAACTCACTGCAGCCTCTAACTCCTGGGCTCCAGTGATCCTTCTGTCTCAGTCTCCTGAGTAACTGGGACTAAGGCCTGTGCCACTATACTCAGCATAGACTTTTAAAATATCCTCCATTTGTAGGATTCTCTGTGGGCCTTCAAAGATGGATAATATATGACCCCTGCCTGCAACAGTCTTATAGTCTGGAGAAGAACTTACATAAAATAAAATTGTGCTGCTATCATTAATGTATTTATAAGCCTCTTAGTAACTGGTTTTAATCTAATACATTTTAATATTAAATATTTTGTAGGTTATAAGACATCATGGAACTCTGTCTCCAGTGACTCTGCATTGGAACATAGACTCTGATCCTGATGGTGATCTTGCCTTCACTTCTGGCAACATCACATTTGAGATTGGGCAGACGAGTGCCAATATTACTGTGGAAGTATTGCCTGATGAAGATCCAGAACTGGATAAGGCATTCTCTGTGTCAATCCTCAGTGTTTCCAGTGGCTCTTTGGGAGTTCATATTAATGCCACATTAATAGTTTTGGCTAGTGATGATCCATATGGGGTGTTCATTTTTTCTGAGAAAAACAGACCTGTTAAAGTCGAGGAAGCAACCCAGAATATCACACTATCAATAATAAGATTGAAAGGCCTCATGGGAAAAGTCCTTGTCTCATATGGAACACTAGATGATATGGAAAAACCACCTTATTTTCCATCTAGTTTAGCTAGAGCAACTCAAGGAACAGACTATATACCAGCTTCTGGATTTGCTATTTTTGGAGCTAATCAGAGTGAGGCAACAATAGCTATTTCAATTTTGGATGATGATGAGCCAGAAAGGTCTGAATCTGTGTTTATTGAACTACTCAACTCTACTTTAATAGCGAAAGTACAGAGTCATCCAAGTAAGTATCCCTTAGTGTGTTATGATTGTTATTAGCCATCAGAATCCTAAAACAATAAATTTTAAATTTGATATAATATACAATTATATAAAAAATAGTAAACTCTAACTTTGAAAGTGTCCTCTTACAACAGTTTACCTGTAAGGCAACTGGAAGCTGGACACATTTTTTCTTAGAAATTCTGTTCTAAAAGTCAGTTACACTCATAGGCTGAATTTTAAAAGCTCCTATGTAATCCAGGTGTAACTAACCTCTAGTACTTTGTGCTATATACTGTAACTTTCAAAACATTTTGGAATCAATGTGAGGAGTCCAAGGACAGTCTTAGTAGCAACAGCCTGAGCCTCTCTCATCTTGATCTACTTCTGGAAGATTCTCTAACCAACACAAGCTCTTTGTTTTGGCAAGAAGCATGTAGCTCTGGCAACTGCATGAGGGAACGAGGACAGGGCTGTGTAGCATAAGAAATTGTGAAAATTTTTGGGTTGCTGTGAGGTTTGAGAAGCCATTGGGCCAAAAGTACCAGGAAAATGGCCACTACTTTACAGCAGAAGCTGCTGAACCAGATCCTCTGTCCAATGTCAGTCACTCCTCATTCCTCATTTATATACCCCATTAGTGGATCATCATTAGTGGTTTCATATTCTCCATCAGTGGATCATCATCTGTGGATTGATTCATATCCCCCATCAGTGGATCATCATCAGTGGATACATATCCCCCATCAGTGGAGGATGGGGCATATGAATGAGGAATGAGGAATGACTGACACTGGGCAGAGGATCTGGTGTAGAAGCCTCTGCTTGAAAGTAGTGGCCACTCTCGTTGGAATTTTGGCCCAGTGGCTTTGAAGAGGGAGTGGACCAGGTATGGATGAGGAGCAGGACTGGAGCTTGTAGAGCTGAAAGCAGCTATTATGTTATAGCTTGTTCATTAGTCGCATCTTTCTAGGAAGACCTGTAGCTCTAGAAAGGTGTTTTTAAATAAAGAGAAGACTGTAGATCTGGAATAAGGGAATAGATAATGGAAGAAAGATCAGTGATATTAATTCAATATTAATTTTAGGACAATGTGTTTAGGAAAACTAGTAAAACCTTCTTTAAGAAACTGTAGTTATATAGCCTAAAACGTAAGATTCCAAGATCTGCATGTTGACTGTGTTCTGCCATGTGGATTAACACTTCTTACAAGTAAGCTTCTTTACTTTACTGTAACACTTGGATGAATTGTTGTGTGGGGTGAGCAGTATTCTTGCCCACAATGTAAATGCAGTCCAGGGTTATAGAAAAAAATTTATAGGACAATTGCTAATGTTACATCTTCAGATTATAAGGTAAAACATCCTCACACACAATGCCCACCTTGACATCTTTTTAAAGCAAGATTTAGGATCAGTTATAATTGCAAACAAATTAAGATGAAACTCAAGAATTAGTCTTAAAAAAATAAAATAAAATAAATATATTTATTAAAAAAAAAGAATTATAGAATATAGCCTGGTTTTCAAGGAACTCACAGTCTATTGACATGGAAATAAAACCATGAGGGAGTATCACATATCACAATGGCTATTGGCTGCAGCTCTTGGCATCAGATAATTTATGTTCCAGTATATAATAATAAATTGTTGGACATAGTCTTTTTAAGCCCCAGCTTCCTTACATGTAATATAGAAATATTATGAGGATTAAATATGGCAATTATGTATATGTAAAAATACAGTGTCCGATGCATGGTAAGCATTTTATAAACATGAACAATTATTATTAATAAAGTAGTATAGCAGAATATGTGCTATGGAATGGAAGAAGCAATCAACATAAATTTCATGATTGATATTTTTCTTGAACCATGTAACATACATGGGGCAGTTCAGCATAGGTATAAAGCTGTGAAGTGGGATAATTAAAGAACAATTAAGTGCAAATCTATATGATATTGACTCAGATTTTAAAACCAAAATTGATTTAAGACCTAATAGGGTCTTTGCTGCTCTACTGGGAGTGTAATCATCAATTTTCATGAGTAAGGAGAGCAGTGTGAGAAAACTGGCTATTAGCATCTGGCTAAGGGCATAGGGAAGATAAATAGTCATGGATAACTGAAGGTTATATATCTGGTTTGGTAAGGAATTATAGATATGGAGCTAGAGATTAGGCAAACCCTCATAGAATGCCCCTGGATTGTGTCCAACAGATACTCATCTAAGACCTTAGATAACTTCGTTAACTTATTTGTTGTACCTCTGATTCCTCATCTATAGACAGTCTTCCTTACCTCATGGATATGGTGTGGGATTACATGACTTATTTAATACACAAAAAGTGCTTAGAACAATACATGGCGTGTAGTTCCACACTCAGAAAATGTCACCTGCTGCTGCAACTGTCTATGTTACTGCCATTCTTTCCTAATTTAGTTGAAGTTAATTGTATTATATTGATTCATAGTTTATGATTTTAACTGTGACATAATTGGGCTCATGTCATTGAAATTAAATAGTGTTATTACCAGTGTTTAGGTTAAACTTCGAAAATGTTAAATTTTTTCACAATCACATACTTCCAAATACCATGGTTGTTTGAAAGTATTCTAAATATGAACTCAAAAATAATAAGAGTTTGTTTTTGTTTCATTTGTGTTAAAAGGTCATTTTTAAATATTGTTTTGGCAAGGGTGCTATTGGAATTGAACCGAGAAAAGTCAGGCAGAGTTTGTGGAGGGCTCTATATGCCTTCAAAATAAGTATTGCTCTCTGAAATCAGTAAAAATAAGAATGGAGCTTTAAAATTATCTACCACACTCCATTATAACAGGGTTGATGTAGTCTTGAGGCTGACTCTGATTGCTGGCTGAGTGGATTCATCCACTGGGGTAACAAACTGCCATAAACTGGGTGACTGAGAGAAGAAATTTATTCCTCACAGTTCCAGAGGCTGGGAAGTGCCGTGATTAAGGTGCCAGCAGATTCAGTGTCTGGTGACGGCCTCCTTCCTGAGTCTTGTGCAAGCATTGAGGGGTCTTTGTCTCTCTCAGGCCTCTTTTATATGGTGCTAACCCAATTTATAAGGGTCCCACCCCTTTAACCTAATCACCTTCAAAGGCTCCACCTCTTAATACTATCACCACAGTGATTAGGATTTAAACGTATGAATTTTGGGATGGGGGGACACAAACCTTCAGACCATAGTAACAAAGTAGTTCAGTGACTGTACTAATTAGTATTGGGCAGTGCAGAACAGGTTTGTCAAGGAAGAAGGTGAAGCAGTATTTAGAGTATGATGATTTGCAGCTAGTCTTTGGGGTCAAGGAACTAAATTAGCTTCCTACTCAATTTTGTAACTGAAATGCTGTTTTGTTTTAATGGCATAGCAAACCAATTAGAAGAGCATCATTCTGTAGATTTTGTCATCTGTTGTAATATGTAAAGTGATGATTAATTATACTCTAATGATTTTTTCTTTTTGATAACTTTTCAATACATATTAAAATATTTCTGTAGGTAACTGTTCTTTTGCTATAAATTCTATAATTAAAATTTCTCTAGAATGTAAGCTACAAGAGAGCCGGGACATTCTGTTTAGTTTGTTTTTGAATCCTGAATGTCTACATTAATGTTGGTGCATATTAAGCAATACATATTCTTAAATATAAATAGTAGAGGGAAAACCCTAAATGAGAGTCCTATTCAGGCGATGGAGTCTTGCTGAGGTTTCTTGATCACTTTTGGCCAGTTATTGGAATTTTGATAACTTTCTGTGTTATATTTGGATCTTTTATCTTACAGTTCCAAATTCTCCACGTCTTGGGTCTAAGGTAGAAACTGTTGCCCAAGTAATTATCATTGCCAATGATGATGCATTTGGAACTCTTCAGCTCTCAGCACCAATTGTCCGAGTGGCAGAAAATCATGTTGGACCCATTATCAATGTGACTAGAACAGGAGGAACATTTGCAGATGTTTCTGTGAAGTTTAAAGCTGTGCCAATAACTGCAATAGCTGGTAAGAAAAGACATCTAAAAAGCAGTACATACAGTGGGACCTACACACAGAGGGACATGTATCCTTGATTAATAAAGTCTCTTAAAGATGCAGTTAGGATAATCAATTAGAAAACTAGAAATACTCTTGTATCTTTTTCAAGGGACAAATCTAGAGTTTTTATATATTTATGACACTGAACTTGTAGACTTTGCAAAATGTTTTGGCAAAATTATCTATGAATTTAAAAACTATAATGACCAAAATATGCACAAATCTATGAAAAGTAAACTGAGGAAATCACTGGCTTTCTCTGCGTGTACTCAGTTTTGAAAGGGATGCACGCGTCAATGACTGCTGAGGGATGCAGGGGAAAATGGGCAGTGGCATGCTTTCAGTGCTTGGCAGCAGCCTTGTCTCTGGATCCCTTTATCTTGCTTGCTTATTAATTTGTGAAGAGCAAGGAAGAGGCAATAGTTAGCATCAACTATTTTATATATAAGCAAAATGACTTCATTGCTAGATGCATGTATTAGAAAACTGCCTACTTTGATAGTGCAGTCCCAGCATCCAGAGGGAGATTTGCCTGAGAAGTATTCAATTAGTATCTTTCTTGTGTGCTCTCAGAGGAACAGGAGTGTGAATGGATGGGATGCTATGCTTGATTTTTAAAAAGTAAATCATCTGGACATAATACTTGCTTGAAAAGACAATAAACCAGGCCCATTTAATATCTAACTGATGTGGGCTGGGGTTGCTCTTAGGAATGTCTGGCTGCCTCTAGAGGGCCTTACACATTGACAGATGGTGGGGATTTGTCAGTGTTCTAGGTAATTAGACCCCAGTCTTCCTAGGAAGCGTCTCTCTTTTTCCCACACATTATTATTTTTTTAAAACAGAAAACAAAGCCCCTGCCATCCTGAGCAGTACTCAGTAGCAGCTTTCAATCCAACTATGTAAGAAAGTATTTTTGTGTCCAGCTGTAAAATTGATGATGCTAGCGTGCCCATATCTGTGTAGTGGTATAATTTATCGTACCAGTAACATTACAATTCTAGTTCTGTTCCTTCTTCTAAAAGCACACTTTTTTTTTTTTTTTGGAGATAAGGGTGGGGCTATCATGTAATGAATGATTCTCTCTCTCTCTATTTATATGTATAAATAGACCAAATATGTATACATCTTTCTGAAGGTGAAGGAATGAACTTGAACACCCCTAGGAAGTCTTTTTCATTATTTTGTGATATTGCCAAACCCATTTTTCTACTGAGAGGGGTAAAAGTCTTCTTGCTTCGAATAATTATAGTCAATATCCTCAAAAAAGAATTTCCAAGTAGATCCATAAAGTTTGATACCTAATAATTTTCCCCTAGTATATGGAATGTTTGTGATCATATTTTAGAAGTCTTAGCATTTTACTTTTGGTCTTTTTAGGTGAAGATTATAGCATAGCTTCATCAGATGTGGTCTTGCTAGAAGGGGAAACTAGTAAAGCTGTGCCAATATATATCATTAATGACATCTATCCTGAGCTGGAAGAATCTTTTCTTGTGCAACTGCTGAATGAAACAACAGGAGGAGCCAGACTAGGGGCTTTAACAGAGGCAGTCATTATTATTGAGGCCTCTGATGACCCCTATGGATTATTTGGTAGGAAGACTATTTTCTGTCTCTCTTTGACTTGTCTGTATGTACAGAACATAGATAATGATATTTTCTTTATTTTAGAGACTTAGAATTGATCTGATCATGTTTTCTTTCTTAACCTGCTGTTACTGACATATAGGACATTTGTGCACAGTCATTGGCAGTGGTTAGTGATTGTTTAAAAAAGAAATCAGTCTCTTAGTATATATAGAGATGTCACATACTATTGGCTTTTGGGTCAGACCTGCCTACTATATGTGTTTTGTGAGTCTTAGGCTATTCTTTAAAAAAAAATTTAATTTATAGAAATTTATACAAAAATGTGGATTTCTGGGCTTTCTTGATAATTAGTAAATGTGTAAATATCAAGCTCCTTTCCAGCATAACATCAGCCGTGGGAACCAAATAGCCGCTGCCCCTCTGGAACAGCTTGCACTGTGCATTCAGCTTCTGTGCTCGCTGGACTTGTCACTCATGTCTGGTATAGACTTGAACCCTGTGGGCTTTGTGGTTTCTGCTTCTGTCGGTGTGAAAGATAATTTGGAAATTTTGGCAGGGCTGACCAATTTGTATCACAGTGTGCTACTCTGGTTTTTGTGGGTTGTAGCTACTTAGATTGCTTAGGGGGAAAAGGAGTCCACCATAAGATGGTGCTTGGTTAACTTTATGATATCTCTGTTTCATTTTGTATTTCAAATTAACTCTGCTCTGTCTACCCTTCAGGTTTTCAGATTACTAAACTTACTGTAGAGGAACCTGAGTTTAACTCAGTGAAGGTAAACCTGCCAATAATTCGAAATTCTGGGACACTTGGCAATGTTACTGTCCAGTGGGTTGCCACCATTAATGGACAGCTTGCTACTGGCGACCTGCGAGTTGTCTCAGGTAATGTGACCTTTGCCCCTGGGGAAACCATTCAAACCTTGTTGTTAGAGGTCCTGGCTGACGACGTTCCGGAGATTGAAGAGGTGAGAGGAATGGCTAGTATAGAATGACACTGTAAATCATACCTTATCTTAGTGACTAGAACAGATGGCTGTTGTGACATTTTGGAGAGGATGTCAAATAAATTATTCCTGCAAGCATGTTCAAACTATGGTAGTGTGAAAGTGATCCTTAGAGTTGACAAAAGCAGGAATATTCTAGAAATAAATTGTATACATATGCCAGTTTACTACTATAAGACTTTTTTGTACAATTACATTGTATTGTTCAACATTTTGGTTAAATGGATAAATACATGTATATAGATCTGTCATAATTTATACATTTGTTCTGTATAAACTTTTTTTTTTGAAATGGAGTTTCTCACTTGTTGCCCAGTCTGATGTGCAATAGCATGATCTCAGCTCACTGCACCCTATGCTTCCCGGGTTTAAGCAATTCTCCTGCCTCAGGCTCCCAGGTACCTGGGATTACAGGTGCATGCCACCATGCCCAGCTAATTTTTGTATTTTTAGTAGAGACAGGGTTTCACCATGTTGGCCAGACTGGTCTTGAATTCCTGACCTCAGGTGATCCATCCTCCTTGGCCTCCCAAAGTGCTGGGATTACAGGCATGAGCCAATGTGCCTGGCCTGTTCTGTATAAACTCTTAATTTATATTTACACTCCCTTCTGGCTTGGCTGTGAGCCAGTCAATCTTAATATTATTGTGGTTTTCCATTCATTCATTCACTTATTCTTCAACCATTGTTGAGAATTTACTATATGAAAAATACCATGCTAGATACATCTTCCTGGTATTTCCTTTTCATGATGAAGCAGCAAGATGGCAAATATAAGTAAAGTATCAGTGGAAAAATTAGTCACTAACATAATAGCTGAAGATAATTTTATTGTATGAAATTCAAGTATTATTAAAATTTAGATCTCATAAAATTACTTTTAATAGGATTTATTCTTTAATGGTAGAAAACTTTATAGAAGTTCATAAAATTTATTTTGAATGTGAATTGTGCCATTTTTCACTTCTAAAATATTAGATATTCATTAGCACATATAACACATTTCTCTTTTCTTCTCTCTAAATTTAGGTGACATTACAATATGTTTTTGTTTTAAATTTTGTCAAAGAATTTTATTTAAGATAATGTGGGAAATAAAGCGTAGTGTATTAACTCTCCATTAAAATGTATATTTCAGATTTTTTTTAAAAAAGGTATAGGACATAAAAGGCATATTATTGAAATGGTAAACATAAACAGGGATCTTAAAATTGAGTCACATGATTATATATCAATATTAAGGAGTTTAAACAGCCTATATTATGTCTAACCAGGTTCTATTATTAAATGTTGATGATGAGTTATTCTGTTACATGCTGGGTTTGTAAGTGTAATTGGAGGATTTCTTTTAGTCCATTTATATTTCTTAACATTTTGTTCTTATACTTGCATGTAAATGTTTGATTTTTCCCCTTGAATCGTTTTTATTCTAATTTCAGAACTGTAATGCTGTTAAGGAAGCTTTCACTGTGTTTTTAGGTTATCCAGGTGCAACTAACTGATGCCTCTGGTGGAGGTACTATTGGGTTAGATCGAATTGCAAATATTATTATTCCTGCCAATGATAATCCTTATGGTACAGTAGCCTTTCTTCAGACGGTTTTTCGTGTTCAAGAGCCTCTGGAAAGAAGTTCCTGTGCTAACATAACTGTCAGGCGAAGGTATATGAGATGGCTACTTGCATCTGTGGGAGTGATGAGAGTTGTGGGGTGGTGGGGAAGGATAGGTTTTGAGGTTTTTTTCTACATCATAAATTATTTTTTAGGTTATTTAATTTGTTAATTGAATTATGCTTATTAGTATGAAGAACCTGTCCTTTACCATACCTATTGTTAGTGAAATTGGTAATAAATTTTACATCACTGCTTTAATCTGTAATTTGTTACAATTAGTAATTAAATATACTGGCTTCTAAATCAAAGAACATTTGTATGATGTATGAAGAGTTGATTTTCAGGTTCTGTATTTCTTGTTTTTTCTTTCTTTCTTTTTTCTTTTTTTTTTTTTTTGGTGGTGTCGTTGTTGTGAGGCAGCATTGGGTTCACTGAGTTCCTTCAGAAATAGAAAACAGAATTTCGGGAACTTGTGGCAAAGTACAGTCATCCTTCTGGTATCCACAGGGGATTAATTGCAAGGTCCTCGGGTATAACAAAATCCTTGGATGCTCCCCTTATATAAAGTGGTGTAAAATATAAAATTTGCATATAACCTTTGCACAGCCATCCATATACTTTAAATCATCTCTAGATTACTTATAATACCTAATACAATGTAAATGCTATGTAAATAGTTGCTATACTGGACTGGTTTTAAAAGTTTATATTTATTTATTTATTTTCTGAATATTTTTGATCTGCAGTCTTGAATCCACAGATGTAGAATCTGTGGATAAGGAGGGCTGACTGTTACTACATTTCTTCAAAATGTAGTCATGCTGTTATCATTGTTACTTTGTTTCAGTTAAGTACAGCAATACAAATTAACTTTGTAATTTGTTCTGAAGTCCTCAATTGGCATACCTTGGAAAATATTTTCATAGCTTGGTTAAAAATAAGTATTGTTTTATTGAAAATTAGCAAGGTTTCTTTACATGAGAAAAACAAAATGTTGGGAGACAAGTGCCATTAGGAAACAGGATTGTGTTTGTACGATGACTTTAAACATTTTTTAAAAATAATTGAAAACAACTATCAGCATTCCTCTTCTCTATGTGTAATAACTTTGAATGCTTAACTTGTCTTTTAATTGTCACTCCACATTTTAGCGGAGGGCACTTTGGCCGGCTGTTGTTGTTCTACAGTACTTCTGACATTGATGTAGTGGCTCTTGCAATTGAGGAAGGTCAAGATTTACTGTCCTACTATGAATCGCCAATTCAAGGGGTACCTGACCCACTTTGGAGAACTTGGGTGAATGTCTCTGCCGTGGGGGAGCCCCAGTATACCTGTGCCACTTTGTGCCTTAAAGAACATGCTTGCTCAGCATTTTCATTTTTCAGTGCTTCTGAGGGTCCCCAGTGTTTTTGGATGACATCATGGATCAGCCCAGCTGTCAACAATTCAGACTTCTGGACCTACAGGAAAAACATGACCAGGGTAGCATCTCTTTTTAGTGGTCAGGCTGTGGCTGGTAGTGACTATGAGCCTGTGACAAGGCAGTGGGCCATAATGCTTGAAGGTGATGAATTCGCAAATCTCACAGTGTCTATTCTTCCTGATGATTTCCCAGAGACGGATGAGAGTTTTCTAATTTCTCTGCTTGAAGTACACCTCATGAACATTTCAGCCAGTTTGAAAAATCAGCCAACCGTAGGACAGCCAAATACTTCTACAGTTGTCATAGCACTAAATGGTGATGCCTTTGGAGTGTTTGTGATCTATAGTATTAGTCCTAATACTTCTGAAGATGGCTCATTTGTTGAAGTTCAGGAGCAGCCCCAAACCTTGGTGGAGCTGATGATACACAGGACAGGGGGCAGCTTAGGTCAAGTGTCAGTTGAATGGAATGTTGTTGGTGGAACGGCTACTGAAGGTTTAGATTTTATGGGTGCCGGAGAGATTCTGACTTTTGCTGAAGGTAAGTGATGGCTCTAAATGGATTTCAGTTGCCCCCGGTGAAGTCATCATAGTCAATTTTTATGACAAAGTTTATAAGCATTCTTACTGTGTACATTCTGGTTAATATATAAAAATGTGGTTTGACTTTAGAAGAAAATAGGAGTTAACTGGCTTGTTAATAGTTAACATGACATCCATAGCCTGGTATAACCCTACATATGTAACTTTTTAGTTTTAAAAATAGATTTTTTGGGGAATATGTGAATTTTATCCCTTTATGTTTGATACTAGTGTCTTTAACAAACACAAGGGCAACTATAAGTCAAGTTCTAATTTTGTAAGGGAAATTTTATGAGCCATGTACCTACAACCATACATGTTGGTAAGAAGCAGTGGTAGCTAGGAAAATGAGTATTAATTGATAAAAATTTTCATAACAAATCAGGATATATCATCAGTGAAAATAATTTTTAAGTAAAAGCATAAACTTTGGTAACTGCATTTATATTACATTAATCCTAGTGATAGATCAATTTATAATACTGTGCCTACATTTGAGATCACTATTATAAATTTTCATAAACATATAATGATATTTTACATGACCAGCTAATTAGAATTAGGATCAGGTTGAGTGGTTCTTTTTCAGGACTGGTTGATTCCTGTGCTATTTAAAATTGGGAAAATTAGTATGTTAAAAATAGTTTTCTTTGGGTGTGGGAAAGGTATCTTTACTGAGATTATTGATTAAATCCTCATTTGGGCAATTATATATTCTACAAAATTTAAAAAAAACATAGTGGTTTTTTGATTGAAAAAATAATGTATACTCTAAAAACCTCAGAATATATAACAAAGGAAACTTTATTTATAATTCCGTATTTTAGAGCAATACATTGTATTGTTGTTTAACTTTTTAGTGCATATACTTCTTTTTGGAAACTAATTAGAGGTCGTGGTACATATATACTATGCTTTTTGAAACATATAAGCATAATGTTTTAGGGTAAATTTAAAAAATTTTATAAAATATTTTTATAATGGTTATTTTTTAGTCAGTGATTTGAGGATTTAGTGGGATATGATATGCTTGACAGAAGATGGGAACAGGTTAGTAATTGGTAACTTTTCTATTTCAAAAGGAATAATGAAAATGTAATGAGGAGGGAGTGGAAATGAAAATATAAAGTTGGATTTTCCAGTGGTTTTGTTAACTACAAAGAAAGCTATATATAAAAAATAGCATTATATAAATTAGTATTACCATGAATTGTAATCTTAGTATCACACAAAATGGACTCTATTTTATAGCTATAGGTAACTTAGATTCTTAGATAATGTACTCTCTTTAAGGAATCTTGACACTGCTGTATTGATGAAAATGCACCAGGGTCACAAAAGAGAGAACATGCATTTAATCTCCTTTCTCCTTTTCCCTGCCTTTTCCTTTCTCACTCTTTCATTCTCTCTCGAGGAAGTGGGTAGAAAATAAATAGGGGACACCTTAGGCTGAACAGTAGAAGCAGTATTTGATTTAGGGACATTCTGTGGTGCCCTGTCTACTAGATCAAATTGCAAAGTAGCTTGCTTGGACTTTGTGGCTGTCACGTATTCCTTTGACTTCCTCTTCTGCTTCCTTTCTTCCTTCCACTACTTTCTGGAAACTGGTACTCGATGCTATCATCTCACCCAGTTACTCAAAAATGCATCTCATTCAGGCTGGTTCTTTTGCTCAGAATTTGACATCCCTTTTTAGTTCCTCATTTTGACCACCATTCCCTAAGTGTCCCTGGTTTTTCAGGAAGGTATTGTGTTGAATATCTGTTTAAAATTATCATAGTAATGCCAGAATGAGAATGAGACTCCACTCTCCTAAAGGAGGTTGTTTCTAAACAGAAGATACCTTTGAAGTTCTTTTCCTAGCTAGGTTGCTGTTCTTGGCTAAAAACCAGGAAGTAAAGCCATGATTCTTTGAAATAATTCTACCTTTTCACATTTCCATAATTCAGAATGTCCTTCTCCCTAATCTGTCTTCATTAATGAAACTCTACAGTGTTTGATATGGGAAAAGATAGACATGTAATCATCAAAATTTGCTTATGTTGCCCATGATATGGAATTGTTATAGTTCACTCATATTTTTACTTAACTTTTAAAAATAGAAATTATTTTGGGCCTTTCTGAGTTCTCTGTGTTGGTGATTTTGTTACTTTGGTTTTTATTCCATTAATGCTTTTATAGGTGAAACAAAAAAGACAGTCATTTTAACCATCTTGGATGACTCTGAACCAGAGGATGACGAAAGCATCATAGTTAGTTTGGTGTACACCGAAGGTGGAAGTAGAGTTTTGCCAAGCTCCAACACTGTTACAGTG
Source organism: Cebus imitator (assembly GCF_001604975.1). Taxonomy (NCBI): domain Eukaryota; kingdom Metazoa; phylum Chordata; class Mammalia; order Primates; family Cebidae; genus Cebus; species Cebus imitator. Next base: position 11,260,653 of record NW_016107331.1, read on the forward strand.
AACATTTTGGCCAATGACAATGTGGCAGGAATTGTTAGCTTCCAGACAGCTTCCAGATCAGTCATAGGCCATGAAGGTGGGTTCCTTTTTTTGTTAAGCATATTTATTTTCTTTTCCATGGATGTTGTTTTTTATGTAGTTCTTGAAAACTTCTAATATTTTCCCCTTTCATTATTTTGTTGAACTGTGTGTGTGTGTGTTAATCTGCATAAAACTGTCTTTGGGAGAAGGCTTTATAATGAATTGTTTAACCAGATTTAGGAGCCTTGCAAACTAATACCATGTTCTAGCTTGCCATGCTCTACTGGTATGATTTTAAGGAAGTGAAACCTAGAATACTTAGTTTTCCCATCTGTTAAATGATACAAAATATTACTTCATAGGTTTCTTTGTGAGGATTAAGTGAGCTAATAAAGGTGAAGAGCTTAGCAGAGTTACTGGCGAAGATACTGTATGCTCAATGGTAGCTGTCGGTATCAAACAGTGAAATACTGGCAACCAGTTAAAAACAAGTAATAGTGTATAATCAGTGAATATTTTAGCCTGGATTCTATGTTATGTTTGTATATTTTATGAACAAAGTACCAAACTAGAAAACCTTATAAAACATCTCTTTTTTTCCTTAGAAAACAGTAATTTTCTTGAATTCTCACCTAATATTTTATATCATATGTAGGGTTTTGCATAGAGGGGGCTAATTTTTTTGTGTTTAAAACAACGGTTATTTTGTCTTTGAGTAAACCTGTTTTGGGGTAAAACAGGTATTGATACCCTGTGTTTGATTGCATAGTTTATATCTGGAATTAAAAAAGAATAATTTTACCTTGAATAGTTAAGAAATGAAAAGGATATAGATTATATATTTGGATGTGTATTTCATAGATGAGAAAACAAATTGAAACACAGAGAGGTTGAAAGACTTGGCAATGTCAGACAGTTAGTGGCTGTGCCAGAAACAAAATGTATTTTACTCTATTTACCTTTTTCCTTACTGTACTCCCAACTTGCAAGTTTATTTATCTATGCAAATATTTGAGCCATTTTCAGTACTCTACTTTTACTAATGGTTTGGAATTGCATGTTGTCATAGCAGTAATGAGTAAAGGGGACTAACAAGTTGCCATACATCTAACCTAAAGACAGATTATCAACTATCAAAAAGTTATTTGTGACATAATACAAATAAAAAGTTACTGGGGGAATAGTTAATAATAATGACAACAATAACATTGATGGAGTGTTTTCTATGTGCCAGACACTCCACCTTCATTTCACTTAAGTTTAACAGCAGCTCTGTGAAGTAGGTGTAATCATATACCCCAGATTTTCACACAAGGAAACTGAATTTGAGAGATGAAATAGCAACAGCTCTTCAGTGGTAGTGCGTAGGCCCAGCTGTGTCAAATGCGAAGCCCATGCTATGTAGGGCACCACCTAGTGAGGAGAGACTTTGTTTAGGTTGAACTCGCGTCTGCTGCAGAACCTGACAATGCAGGAACTTTTGGTAAACATTTGAAGTTATTTGAGTTGGAAGAATAATGAATTTGAGTACCAATGACTATGTGAGGGAAGAAAATTCGTGAGAGAACCTGCTTCTGTCTCAGGTTAAAGATGGACACTGGGTGTTCAGAGATGATACCTGAAATCTGGAGAATGAATATGATGATTTTTATGGACAGAGGGAAAAAAGCAAGTTATCAGAATGGAGCCATGCAGAACATTAGAATAAGGTGCTGGGAAAGAAAAATTACCTGAAAGGAGAGAGAAGCCTTTGCTGGAGAGGCAGGGAGAAACCAGGGAGAGAGTGTATTTTCACTCAGTTACAGTGATTACTTAGTAATCAGTGTCTCATACTAACATGACCAAAAACGGGAGTTAGATCTCAAATGGGCCAAATAAAACAGTAGCAATGGTAGATGAATTTTAAAGGAGGATTGGGGATGGGAAGCAAATATCTAAGGATGACAAACGTGGAAGCCTTCAGGGAGTGCTCCTCAGTGTGGGTTTCAAGAGGCTGCCTGTTCACAGTGTTTGCTTCTAGTCTGTGACAAGAGGATTGGAAACTTTTATAACAATTTCACTTTGCTGTAATATCCAAAAGCAGTATCTATGGGTTGCTATTTTGCATTTTTGTTTGTTTGTTTTGCTTTTTGTTTTTTGTTATTTAGCTTATCTAGTCATTTATTTTATTGTGTTTTATAAGAGGGTCAACCTTTGACGGATTCAGGCAAACAAAACAAAATGCCTAGTCCTTCATGGCACGAAGTTTTGAGAGATGCTGCTTATTGGCTATGACAGCAAGGAGAGGAGGATTTTGGAGAAAACGGAAGAAAGGGGAGCATTTTTGATTTTTTACGTTTTGTTGAAGAAATATAGGAAGGAAAAGAAGAAGAGAAGGTGTTAGTGATATAAAAGGTATAAATAATTGCTGAGATCAGGAAAGGATAGTTGAGATATAAGGAGGGACTTAGAGCTAGACTAGGCATGTGCTTTTCAGCTATATGATGAAATTTCCTTTCTAAAAAATACAAAAGTATTTGGATGTCTAGGATCAATTTGAAGACATTTTAACTGAAGCATCACTAATGTGGTGAAAGTACATCCTGTGAACCTGAATGGTGGTGGTAGTGGTGAGCTGGAGGGCTGTGAAGACACTGAGGCCCCCTTGCTAGGTCCCACAGCATCTTGGAGAAACTGCAGACATGAACACCTACAGCCTCTGTGGCCCAGGTGAACTTCACCTGAAAACAATATTGTGGCCTCGTCAGTTTCTAACAGCTAATTATCTGCAGGAGCGGCAAAGAGGAAGCAGGATTAGTAGTTAAAATAAATGGTCCAAAGGTGTTATGTGTTAAAAAATTGCTTTAGGATATCAATCTAAAACACCAAATTGCTTTTATTGCTGGCATGAGTACTCCCTAGTTTGTTTTTTTTTTTTTTTTTTTTTTTTTTTTTTTTTTTTTTTTCTACATAAAAGTTGGGGTCAATTTTTTTTTTTTTTTTTTTTTTTTTTTTTCATTCCTAAGCCTTTTCCTAGATTCTAAATATTTTTTTTCAAAACCATACTAAGCCATAATAGTTCAGTATTTTGTATATGCATTATATATATTATCATGAAAATTGCACAGAGAATTGTGTATCATGATGAGTTTATGAAAGTGAATTAATGAAAACATTGCAGTGATTCCTCAGAGATAACCGCTAAACAAATTGGGCAAAAATAATCGTGCCATGTGAGCTTTTTACAGCGTTAACATTGCTTTTGGCCTAGCGTTAGAGTTTCATTTACGTGATTAGATTTAAAATGTGGACTATGCTGAACTTCTGGCTCTAGAATGCATTTTTGATTCATGGGGAGGAATTGCCTTTTTCTGTAACAGTGTATTGAATTCTGTAGAATCCTATTTCTACATTTTGTCCTAATGCAATTGGAGAGCTGCCCAGTGGTAAATATTACCTTCTTTCAAATGTAATGGACAAAATTTAGAAATATGGGACAATGTATTTTACTGTGGTTGCACACTGGTTATAAATGTGCTCTTTATAAATCTGTGCTAGATGTTTCTCTCAGTCACCTAACTCAGCAGCATTGTAATCATCATGTCATGTTCAATAGATTTTAAATTTTTTCTTCTCTTAGGGACAGTATGAATCTTTTTTTCACACAAAGATCTGAACAAGAAATGTGATTCTTTAAAGAAATATGTAGAACCACTATATTGGAAACACTCAACTTTAACTGTTCTTATTGACAGTCTGTGCTTCACATTATTCATATTCCTACAACTGTTTCAACCCATTTTCTTTTTTATTATAGAGGGCAATTTTGATAGTATACCTGTGTCATGTAGAAACTTATCTATTAAAATATATTTTCTGTGTTTTGGTTTTCCATTATTTTTATATGCATTGTACTTGGCGTTAATATTTGTAAAAAGAATTCTGGTCTTGAAAATAAGTGTTTAAAACACTTAGGGCTATAAAGTGCATTCTTCATTTATATTCCTTATCTGCATTAGGTTAGTCCTAGACACAATATGAAAGATCTGATTTAGAGTTGAAATGTGTCACTAACTTTTGGTAAACTCTGTGGATTTCATATCAAGATGATCTTCCAGTTATGTAGTCAGACACTTTGTTAGGTAAGGGTTCCTCTGGCTTTCATCTTGGGCAAAATGTAGAAGGCTGTTTAGTACCTAGGATAGTCTTTGTCATCTAATTATAACATACTCTCTCGAGACTTTTCTTCTGCCTTTTCCCTTAAATTTGGAAGACTAAGCACTTATTTTTAAGTTCTTTTTCCTGTGGCTGTTTGACTTTTCACCCTGGCAGAAGGTAGCTTTTTGATATGTCCAGTCATTTTTACCAGGAGGCATTTTAAGTGGATCTGGCTCCTGGGAGTCTGCAATAAAAAGAAAGAATCAATACCTCCCTTTTGATTATTGCTTAGAAAAAAATTTACACTATTCTTGTTGTTGACATGATATATGTTCAGTAGGCTTACAAGATTGTTTTTAAGAAATACTTTGTTTATGTTTTATTTATATGTGCTTCTATATGTGTGTGTGTGTGCACATGTGTTTGTATGTGTGTGTATATCATACTTCAAAGTATATTTTTACAGTATTTTCATGCAAGTTACTTTCATGGTAACTTTTTAAATTTTCAGAGGTGATATTGATGAAGTAGTATTAGACTTTGAATGATTTTACATGTAGTAAGTTTGTTGAAGATTTTACTTTCTTTTCTTCTAAGCATTTAATTTTACTTTTACCTTAAAGTGATGTATTTATTCCCAAATCTATATACAAACTTGCAACTGCAAGTTTATTATTGTGATTATAGATTACCCTTCAACATGGATCTTTTTTGACCTACATTTTGTCTTCTTGCCATTTATGTTCTCTTTGCACTTTAGCACTTCATTAAACTTTCATAATTTTCTTTTTGAAACATTAACAAGTTTTGTGATTGGAAAAGTTTGAAAACCACGACTCTTATGAAAGAGTCACCAGACAGCACTGTAGGTGAAATAGCTTAATAAAGAATTTTTCTGTGCTTTTCAGTAATTTTTGTTTTTTGATATTCCCAACTTGGTCTATAAGAAATTCTACATGTTGTACAATAGAGAGACACCAGACTCTCATAGTCATGTCTATATTTTGTTAACAAGTTATACAAATACAAAATTTTTAAATGGTTTGCTAGCAATTATGGCTGACTATACAGTCTTTCAGTTTTATCCCTATCTTTGGGCAATCTGATCTAGAAATTCCTATGTTTTTAAAAAATAAATCTAAGACATAGTTTACTAATGTAATGGTAACTAAATGTTTTTTTGTATTGATACACTTAAAATGTGTTCTAAAAAGTCTTTCGAATGCTTTTGTCTTCTCCCCTCTCCTTAAAATGTTCATTGTGTTAAAATTGTGTGTGTTTTTAAATTTAGTAGGAAAAATTGAGTTTTTAAATTAAAATTAATATGTTTTCTAAATTAATTAATTCATGATATTTTAAGAAACCTTCCTATAAGAAATATTTGTTCCGTTGTCTTCAGAAATAAAAAAATGTGGCAGTTTGAAAAATACTTGAAAAGGGCGTTTATATTTTATTGCTTTATTTCTGCTCTTTAAAAAGTGTGGGAAGATTTTACTTATATACACAAAAGTTACTTGGATAACAAACTAAACTAAAAGTGACATTTTTAGTGAATGTTTATGGTTTTTAACTATATGTATATGCTATACAATTTGATCAAGGATGTTGTCTTCTAAATCTTTTTAAACATCTTTCTAGCTTTGCATAATAATGTTTTTAGTGATACAGTTCATTGGTATTTCTTAACTTGTGTTCATCATCATATAAAACCAGCGAATTGAGCGTCTTTTCAACAAGTCATATAGCCATTAGCACACTCCCTAACAGCTTACTTTGTGCTTTTAGCAGTTTGAAAGAAATGTTATCATGAAGTTCTTCACTTTTGTAAAGTATTATATGGGAATAAAAGCCAGGAATGGAAGAGATCTAAAATATTTCCATCATCCAGGAAGGTTAACTGTAACTTTGGTGAAGTTACAGATGTGATGTACAGATTTGACACCTTTCCTTTGTATTTCTTTTTATAAAACAAAATCATTGATGGTATATGTAAGTTACAACTAAAGAAATGTGATTTTCAGGTATTTGCAAGCATTTTTATGCATGCATTGTGTAAAATCACATTGCATATCAGTGTAAGGAATTTGTGCCATTTTGAAAAGTGAAGAAAGAATTTACTTGTGTTATTACCATGAGGACTTTATAATTTTCTTTAATTTACAGAACACTTATGTTCTGATGCATGTTTTGGAGTGCATAAAAGTTTGTGTTTCCCATTTTAGCATGTGCTTTTGTAACATTTACATATTGAATTTCCTGAAGTTCTACTGAATGGAAGTATTTAGAAGTGGGATAATAAACAATAAGCATTATAAAGCTTCTAGAAAATTCAAAACAGAATAGCTTTGTAATGTTCTTGGGAAAGATGGTGTAATAGTTGCATGCTTGGGATTTGGGTTTTGTTGAGTTCAAATGTGAAGTTTATTTTCCATTAAGTATTTATCAGTGTATACATTTTATTGCAGGAGAAATTTTGCAATTCCATGTGATAAGAACTCCCCCTGGTCGAGGAAATGTTACTGTTAACTGGAAAATTATTGGGCAAAATCTAGAACTTAATTTTGCTAACTTCAGTGGAGAACTTTTCTTTCCTGAGGTAATACTGCAAAAACAAAAAAAAGTCGATCACAAATATCTAGAAAGAATGGTGTATTTTGAGGAAAATGAGATAGAAAAGCAGTACTATTGTAGTTATCTTCTCCACACCTACTTTGAATGAATTCTTTGATGATATACTTAATTCTTTTTCTCTTCCTTCCTATTGCCTCAATATTAAGTGAAGCCAATATTACCTTTTGCCTTGAGTAGTACATTGGATTTCTAATGACTCGTGTCCCTGAAGCACTTGTCTTCTTTTCTCTGCTCCAGTTTTTTCTATTCACCATTGTTTTGGAAACCTCCCCAACTTTTTGCTTTGAGATTTTCAGTAGTGCTACATTGTTCAATGAATAAGATTTACATTCATTAGCTCAGCATTCAAGATCTTCCACAGTTAGCCCCTGTCTGCTTGAAGCTTAGGTTCCCATGAGTCAGTGATTTTTATTCATCTTTAAAAAACTTTTGTTTAAATGAAAATGTGGGCTGGGTGTGGTGGTTCATGCCTGTAATCCCAGCACTTTGGAAGGCTGAGGTGTGCAGATCACCTAAGGTCAGGAGTTCAAGACCGGCCTGACCAACATGGAGAAAACCTGTCTCTGTTAAAAATACAAAATTAGCTGGTCATGGTGGTGCATGCCTGTAATCCCAGCTACTCAGGAGGCTCAGGCAGGAGAATCACTTGAACCTGGGAGGCGGAGTTTGTGGTGAGCCGAGATTGAACCTTTGCACTCTAGCCTGGGCAACAAGAGTGACTCTGTCTCAAAAAAAAAAAGAAAAAAGAAAAAGAAAATATGTTTGGCTGTAAAATTTATAAGGCCAATAAAAAGAAAGCAGGAGATAGTTCATATTCAGTAATGATAGAGGGATGGATTTCTTTCTGTTTGACATAGGGGTCATTGAATAAAACATTGTTTGTGCATTTGTTGGATGACAACATTCCTGAAGAGAAAGAATTATACCAACTCATTCTGTATGATGTCAGGACACAAGGTAATTCAGAATTTAAATTTTTTTGATATATTCAGAAAGGAAAGAAAATAGTTATCTCTGTATTTAACAGTTAGATGCATACCAATTTTTAAAATGTTACTTTATTATGTATCCCCTAGAAATGTTAGATCCAAAAAACGTTAGCACCATATGGGAGTATTTTATGGACTAGGGAAGTAAAGCTCTGAAAAGTTTTGCTAAATGGTTACTTAAAGAATAAAATCCTGGCCGGGCGCGGTGGCTCACGCCAATAATCCCAGCACTTTGGGAGGCCGAGGCGGGTGGATCACGAGGTCAAGAGATCGAGACCATCCTGATCAACATGGTGAAACCCCGTCTCTACTAAAAATACAAAAAATTAGCTGGGCATGGTGGCGCGTGCCTGTAGTCCCGGCTACTCGGGAGGCTGAGGCAGGAGAATTGCCTGAACCCAGGAGGCGGAGGTTGCGGTGAGCCGATATCGCGCCATTGCACTCCAGCCTGGGCAACAAGAGCGAAACTCCGTCTCAAAAAAAAAAAAAAAAAAAAAAAAAAAAAGGAATAAAATTCATTTCCAAAGGTAGAATTTTTTTTTGAAATTAACTTGAGACTTACAGGCCAATTTGAATTTTGGACCAATTATATGGATAATTCAAATTTAGTCATTTTTAAGCAAATTATCTGAGTACCTTCCTCAGTTTCTACTTAATTTCTATAATTCTGATAACCAATATAACCAAGAATGATAGTAATATGTGAAGTGAAGAAATTCATGATCTTTTACCTGAAGGAAAAATGGATTGTGGATTCTGTTGGTTCTCCTAGAACCACTGGTAGCACAAAAGACCAAGTGAAAATGTGTAAGGCCCCCTGAGGTCTAGGGTTAGAACCAGCACATCATCGCTTTTACCTTGTTCTATTGGCCAAAACAGGTTAACCTGAAGATTTGTTAGAGAAGTACATGGCATACCCTTTGATTACCTCAATATGTTTCAGAGAGTGAGGTTATTTAGTCCAGCAATTAAAAACTAATGCCAAATCACTGTTAGATTCTTTGATGTGGTCCCTGACATTTTTAGGAGTTCCACCAGCAGGAATCGCCCTGCTTGATGCTCAAGGATATGCAGCTGTCCTGACAGTAGAAGCCAGTGATGAACCACATGGAGTTTTAAATTTTGCTCTTTCATCAAGATTTGTTTTACTGCAAGAGGCTAACATAACAATTCAGCTTTTCATCAACAGAGAATTTGGATCTCTAGGTTTGTGTTACTCTAGTATGAATGGGGTTTCCAGGGAAGTACTTATTAATATTCTACTTGTGTGGATGAAAGCCACTGCTAAAATAAATCAGGGACAGGAAAAAAATATTTCTTCATTCAGGACAGAATTTTATAACTTCTTTATTTTTTAAAAGATTATTTCTTTTTAAAAGAAATAATCTATTTTCACAGAAATTCTGTGTAATTAACAAACATAACATTTCAGCAGCAACAGTAATTTAGGCTGCCTCTGGGTCTGCTAATCTACACTGGGCTTGGCCATGGGTGGCTCTATTTCATATGTGTGTCATTCTTCTCCTGGAACCACTGGTGGCACAAAAGACCAAGTGAAAATGTGTAAAGCCCCCTGAGGTCTATGGTTAGAACCAGCATATCACTTTTACTTTGTTCTATTGGCCAAAACAAGTTACATATCCAGATTTAAAGTCTAGAGGCAGGTAAACATGTTTTTCCCGCAGTGAGACACCCATGAGCCATCACATGGTAAAGATTAGGGATATAGGCAGGGGTGAGGAATTGGCACCAATAATGGTAGCTACTGAGGGTGCTTTTAGGAAAGGCAAAAAATTCACAATGGGAAATTATTATAAAAGTTTACAGATTTATAAAACATTTTTTGCAACCAATTCAATTAGGAGCTATCAATGTCACATATGCCACCATTCCTGGAATGCTGAGTCTGAAGAACCAAACAGTAGGAAACCTAGCAGAGCCAGAAGTTGATTTTGTCCCTGTACTTGGCTTTCTGATTTTAGAAGAAGGGGAAACAGCAGCAGCCATCAACATTACCATTCTTGAGGTAAAACTCTCATATTAGTTCCTTATTATTGTATTAAACCTGAAGTAACTACATAGTGATGGAAGAGTCTATAACAGAGGTAGTAACATTTAGTAAGATACTTCTAGTAACTTTGCATTTTAAGACATCAAGTTTCATGAAAACTAAGTTTACCTGAGTTTTTTTCTATTTGTAAGAAAATATTACTCTGCTTTTAATATAAGGTTTGGATACTCTACAATTATAATACCAGAAACTTAGTGAATTCTTTTCTGTTTGGTTCCCCCTGCTGGTACCTTTAAATCAGCTTATTTATTTTTTGATTTTTGTTGTTGTTGTTTGTTTCGTTAGGCACACAGGGGTTTCTGCTCTTATTTAGATAGACTGGCCTGCTATTGTGTATTTTATTATAGACATGTCTGTGATAAATGTAATTTTCTTAGGACAGTCCCCTTTAAGATGGCATAGACCTAAGAGGTTTAAAGGAGTATTTTGATTAATCAAAAGGATTATTTGGACCAGCAAATCGATGTATGTCAGAATCTTCGTGGGTAGGACTGGTTAAATCAGATATAGGGAAAAACTTACTAGAGGCTGATGGCACGAAATGCGATTTTGGTTAGGTTAAACTTAACATAATCATTAGTGATTTAAATTACATTTTAAATAATTTTTCATATTATGGAATCTCATGTTGTTTGGTAATTGGCTTAGTGTATGAAATACCTACATACATTTGCAAGAGGTGTGTAGGATACGGGAAGGGCAAGAGGGATAAAACATGAATATTGCAGTTGAAAAAATATTTTTCGATTACTATATATTTTGGGAGTTCTATTTTTTAAAATATTTTATCTTGGAGGCTTTTATGTTTGCAAAATTATAAGTGGTGTAAACCATCTACTATCTGAAGTCAGTAACTTATTTTGTTGATTACTGTGGCACTATGACTTAATAAACAGTATAAAAATTCTAAACCTATAAAATTAAAGATAGTACTATGTCAGTATATGGGATATAACATGAAATTTGAGAAAACTTTCAAGTAAGTTATCTTTCAAATGTATATTCTTTCAAATGTATACTCCAGTAAGTTATCTTTCAAATGTATACTTATTAATAACAATATAAATAAATGTATTGATTATTCCTTAGACATGTTTGTTTTTAAAGCAGAGAATACACAGTCGCCCTTCTTTTCTCTGAAGAGTCTGGTTTTTTTGAATATGGGGTTTTGGTTCCACCTTTATTTCTTCCTAGCTCTTTGCAATCCTTTCTGTTCCCTGAGTAGCACTAGCTTAAGAGACTGCAGGCCTGTGCATAGAGGAGCAAGTTGCCCTGGGAGTGGTAGGGAGGAGTTATTGAATGGGGGGTGGGGCACAGTAAGAATATATAAAGCAGTCTTTCTGTGTCACTGACCTTGTAACTCATGTTGGTCGTCTTATTACGTAAGACAGTCTAGGAACCATGATTTTCACTTATTTTTTATGTGGAAACATGACTCCATTAAATAAGGTGAGGGGAAAAGTACATGTTGGTGAGTATGTACTGACATTATATATGCATAAAAGTACACACACATTATGTTTCTATGTAAATATTGATGGCTGGCTAATCACTCTTGACATGGATTTTGTTAATCCTTATTTTTTTTGTACCTGCCTTGTTTTCATTGCTATTATGTGGACTAGTGATTAATAATAATAGCTGTTAATTTTAAAGCATTCTCTCTAGGCCACTCTACACATGATTTATAATCATTATTACAGTCTCCCACCCAAAAAAACTATTATTTCCCCTATTATAGAGATAGAATTGGGTCCTAAAATTTAAGTAACTAACTTAAATGTATAGAATTTGGTACTAGGTCTCCTTGAGCTGCAAAGCCCCGCCCCCCCCCCTTTTTTCATGGTATTCTATTCCTTATTCTACACATTGAATATTAACATAATTTAAAATATTCTGTTCATATTATGCTTAAAATAATTAGGCTTATATATTTTTATAATTGGTTTTTATATAAATATAGGTTTAAAATGTTAAAATTTTTAAGTGGTTCCTGTGGGTCAACCTAATTACTTCCTATACAACCAAGTATAAGTTTAATACTTTTATATTTATTTTTCTGATTTACATCTGTCTACTTTATGGTGGCATTTTTTAATTGTCTGTATACTAGTTATACAGTTTAATTTAAAAAGTTAATTTAAAAACAGTTTCTGAGGATTAATTACTTTGAGAATATAATTAAAGGAATTTAATAGGTGTAATTTTTGCAGGATGATATACCAGAGCTAGAAGAATATTTCCTGGTGAATTTAACTTATGTTGAACTTATCATGGCTGCTTCAACTTCATTTCCTCCCAGACTTGGTATGAGGGGTTTCTTGTTTGTTTCTTTTTACTCACTTCAAATGAAATGAAGAAACTTCATTCTTGAATCAGAAGCGATCATTGTTCTGTTTTGTTAATCTTGGCTATTTGTCAAAATATGATGGGCTTTTATATTTTTGTTTAGAGATTCTCATATATTGCAATTTTTACATTGAACAATGTAAAGACATTAAAAATTGTGTGATGTTCTTTAAATTTTACAACTATTTTGTAAACAAATTTGTAATCCTCAAAATAGTTCTTTGGAAGGTATTTTCCTTTCATTTTCTTTTAAAATTAGCTGTTTTCCTTAGATCTGAAACTCTCAGATGTTTTTGTTTTCCTTTAGGTTAAGCAGTGGTATCATTTGCTTCTTTGTTACTTTTTTGTGTTCTCTGCTTGTTTTTGACCTTTTGTCTTTCTTTTCATGCTTTTAGAAAAAACTCAGTTAATTCATTACAGACTAAAAGGTAAAACCTGAACCTTGGTACAAACTTATCTAGATTCCTTTAAAAAGATGTATTCCTATGTTTAAACACAAACTCCTGTTTTCAGTGTGGACATTTACTACTGGTAAATTTTGTCTGAAGCCTGTAGGTGTGCTGGCCAATAGAGGGTGGTGCTGAGTTGGTTAGAAGGTGTGCTGGACAGGGGAGAGTTATTTTGAATCAAAGGAAGAGAAGCGTGGCCAGGAGCAGTGGCCTGGGGAACAGGCATTTCTCATTCATTTCTGAAGCTCATTTCAATAACTTTGAAAATATTGAAAGGAAATAATCAGTTTCTAACCTATTATTGTTTGAAAAGTTTCAGTTCTTTTCCTAAAGAAATAGATGATTCCAATGACTAGCTTGTTTACATCAAGTATTATTATAAGATTATTATTGACATTAAAAAAAATTAACCAAACAATACATATTTCTTTTATCCTTATACTGAGATAATTTCAATAGTTGATGTCTGTTGAGTGCTTTCTAATGCTCCTATTTCAAGTGCTTTGTACATTAGTAATGTCATTACTTACATCTCATTTTACAGATGAGGTAGCTTAGGCTAAGAGAAGCTGAGTAACATGCCCCAAATCACGCCGCTGGAGAGTGGTAGAGCTGGTTTCAATGGTGTGGCCTAATTTTAGAATCTCTGCTTTTTAGCCTCTTGTCTGTTGGGCACAAACCCTCATTTTATATTTTTTCCTGGACCGTGTTGTTCTTTTCACTCTACAGAGACTTATACTCTCCCTACCCTTTCCCTATCTAGGCAGATATCCTTAAGTATCCTAGACTAAGGTAGCACCTCTGAAATTTAAAAGGTAAAGAACAAAGTATTAAAAACAAAAATCAAATCAAAACCAAAAAGAGGAGCAGGGTTAGTAATATTTTAAGACTGAAACAAAAAGGCAACCAGGAGCAGGGTTAGTTAATATTTTAAGGTATTGGTAACATACTGAATTTGGTGGACAGAATAAAAATAAAAGGAAAAGATAAGTTTATTTTGATATTAATCTCTCTTTACTTCACTAGACTTTTTCCCCATCCTTCCCATGTGTTTCAGCTTCTGTTTATGTCCCTGTCTCTCTGTGTCTCCTTTGCACACCTATATTTTTCTTTGCACCATTCCCGGCATTTGTTTCCAATTTATTTTTCCCTTTTTTGCTCTTTCTACTCCTTCTAACTTCCCCATTTTCCTTTCCTCCTGAAATAGTGATATTGTAGGATAGAGATGCCAAGTATGTTTTAACTAATTAAAATAATAAAAACAAAAACCATAATCTCAGTTGCTTATTATTTTATACCCTTCTCAGATGATTCAATTTCTATAAATCAGTGGCTCTTGTTAGCCAAAAATGTCCTTATTCAGATATGATAAGCATTGTTTCTTTATTTTCTTAAACATCTTTTGAGTAATTTTAATACCTGTACGTTAGGAATTATATGATCTCAAAGGGACTGTCTTTAAAGCCTATATTAAAAAGTATTTTTAATAATGTATATGTATTTTAAGATATGCTTCTATTTTTTTTAGATTCAGAAGGCTTGACTGCACAAATTATTATTGATGCCAATGATGGGGCCCGAGGTGTAATTGAATGGCAACATAGCAGGTAAGCCCAAGGCTACGTGAGAGTCTTCTTCTGGGTTTCATATTCTTTACTATCTATGAAATAAAAGTTTATAAAGGAAAAATTTATTTATATTTTTACTATGTTATAGGTTTGAAGTAAATGAAGCCCATGGAAGTTTAACATTGGTAGCCCAGAGGAGCAGAGAAGCTCTTGGTCATGTTTCCTTGTTTGTGTATGCCCAGAATTTGGAAGCACAACTGGGGCTGGATTACAACTTCACCCCAATGGTGGGTCTCAAAATCTATCACAGATAACTTTTACAAATTATTTTATCATCATTTCTTGAGAATTACAGTGATTTAGATCCCATGTGAATAAATTATTCCTAATAAACCATTACATATTTCACAGTAAATTAGGAAAGAAGATTTCTACATGGTAAAATAGTTCCCTTCACTATTTTAGTAAATGTAAATGGAATTTTCAGTACTATTCTAAATATTATTTTGTATGGATTAACTATTTCATTTTAGTATTCAATACTGGAGGATGCAATCTGTAATAAAGAATTTATATCATGCGATAATCTTCCCAAATGTTTCTCCTACTTCTTGAAAAATTTAACTCTTTTATTTCTTTGTTTTCGCTCACTGAAACACTTTTTAGTGTTTTAAAATAATTTTACTTTGTCTCTTCATGCCTTTTATTTCTTAGTCAAATGTTTACTTTCTTCTCTTCCCTCATAATTTTTTTGGAGACAGAATCTTGCTCTTGTCACCCAGCCTAGAGTGCAATGGTATGTTCTCGGCTCACTGCAACCTCCACCTCCTGGGTTCAAGCAATTCTCCTGCCTCCTGAGTAACGGGGATTACAGGTGCCCACCAGCACACCCGGCTAATTATTATTATTATTATTTTGGTATTTTTAGTGTATTTTATATTTTTAGTGTTTTTCACCATGTTGGCCAGGCTGGTCTTGAACTCCTGGCCTCAAATGATCAGCCTACCTCGGCCTCCCAAAGTACTGGGATTATAGGCATGAGCCACTGCACCTGCCACCCCTACCACAGTTTTTGCTTTTTAAACTTAATGTTGCCAATTTAAATGAAAAGATATAAACCAAAAAATAAGGAAACAAAATTCAGTGTAAAATAGCTTATTTTTTTTACATTCACAACTACATTGTATTTCTTTCCAAACATTCTATGGAAACTCACAGTTTATATAAATATAATACTGTCTGCTTTTACCTTTTTGACCAGATTCTTCATTTTGCTGATGGAGAAAGGTTTAAAAGTGTCAATATCTTGATTCTTGATGATGACATTCCAGAAGGAGATGAAAAATTTCAGCTGATTTTAACAAATCCTTCTCCTGGACTAGAGCTAGGGAAAAATACAATAGGTAATTAATAATTTCTTATAAAAAGCTTCCTCTCCTTCATGCTGAGTTCCTTAATATGGGGGCAGATATAAAAGGATTAGAAAGTCTTGGTGGGGCAATCCCATTACTGGATATATATCCAAAGGGTTATAAATGGATCTGTTGTAAAGACACATGCACATGTATGTTCATTGTGGCACTGTTTACAATAGCAAAGACTTGGAACCAACCCAAATGCTCATCAAAGATAGACTGGATAAAAAAAATGTGGCACATATACACCATGGAATACAATGCAGCCATAAAAAAGGATGAGTTCATGTCCATTGCAGGGACATGGATGAATCTGGAAACCATCATTCTCAGCAAACTGACACAAGAACAGAAAACCAAACACCACATGTTCTTACTCATAAGTGGGTGTTGAACAATGAGAACTTATGGACACAGGGAGGGGAACATCACACACTGGAGTCTGTTGGGGGGTGGGGGGGTGGGGTTCTAGGGGAGGGATAGCAGGGGTGGGGAGATTAGGGAGGGATGACATTAGGAGAAATACCTAATGTGGGTGATGGGGGGATGGAAGCAGCAAACCACCATGGCATGTGTATACCTACGTAACAATCCTTCAAGATCTGTACATGTACCCCAGAACTTAAAGTAAAATAAAAAAAAAATAAATAAAATAATAAAAATAAGAAAGTCTTGGTGGTTTTCTGTGCTTACAATGAGAATGATTTTAAGTTAGAGCATTTCTGAATTCCAGTGTCTGTGTAACAGTGCCTCTAGCTTGTGTGTGTTGATGTATGTGTGCATGTATGTAAAAGACAAAAAAGTATGTTGATACTACAGATAATAAATTATTTCCTCAGTTATTGTAAGTTTATTTTATTTGTAGATATCTTTCCTTTGCAATTTGAGTTTTATTTTGGTTTCCTACTTAGCAATAGAAGGAATTACAAAGGCAGTTCCCTTAGTGTCATCTACTCTGTAGTATTTCTACATAGAGTTGAGGTATGTTGATACTTCAGACAGGTTATCGGAGTCGTAATTCTTTTGTTGGAACAGTTTGATATTGTTGTGAATAGCCATCCCATTCCATTGCTTGATAAGTATTGTGCTGACTATTTAGAGAAGGTAAGAAAGAGACAAAGGAGAAAACTCAGGAACATACAGAACTTTAGGGTTGGGAGAGCTGTTAAGAAATCACTTCCATTTCCTCTGATGACAGACAAGCCAAGTGAATTTCAAGGATTGAATGTTGACTGACCCTTCAAACTCCTGTGTTAGTGAGTGGCTGAGCAGGTTTATTTTTTTTTTAATTTTTAATTTAATGAACATTTGCCTTCCCAAATTATTGGCCTTTATGGAAAAATTTAATTTGTAGTAGAAAATATGAAATAATTCTGAGTAACTCAAGAGTTAGTTTTTACTTTCTTGCTATGTTGATAAAATACATTGATATTTCTAAGTCCCCAGAAGCTTTTTTTTTTTGAGGCTATGGCTGTTTTTTCAAATTCAAAGAGTATATGTTTCAGTTCAAATTATTTTCTTGTAGAACATAGTGGGTTGGTAAAGGGTTGTGTGAATGAATACCATGTGTTGGTTGAGAATAGTCTCTATATAAATAATGGAAAACCCAATGGAAATGGATTTATACACATATAATTTATTGGTTTATTTAACCTGGGGGTACAGAGACATATGGCTTTAGAGGAAGTGGGAGCAGGACTTAATGCTGCCAAAGATCCTGAGATTTTCTGTCTCTTTTCTTTGCCTTTTGGAATATTGGCTTCATTGCAGGACTAACGTTATTCATTGTCATAAGATAGTGATCAGGATCATTCTTCTGCATTTCATATAACAGGAAGACAGAGTATTCAAGTTCAAGCATTCCTACAAGGTCCTCATATAAATCTGATTCAAATCATGTAGGTTACATGCCCAGCTCCATAGATAGGAGAAAGAAATATATTGTTGGGTTCTTTCAAGGTTACTTTATATTTGTAATTTTCTATTTTTAAAGATTAAAAAATTCCCAAGAGAAATAAGTGCTTTGACAGTTGGTCATTTCTTTTCTTTTTTTTTTTTTTTGAGACGGAGTTTCGCTCTTGTTGCCCAGGCTGGAGTGCAATGGCACGATCTTGGCTCACTGCAACCTCCGCCTCCTGAGTAGCTGGGATTACAGGCATGCGCCACCATGCCCAGCTGATTTTTTGTATTTTTAGTAGAGATGGGGTTTCATCATGTTGACCAGGATGGTCTCGATCTCTTGACCTCGTGATCCACCCGTCTCAGCCTCCCAAAGTGCTGGGATTACAGGCATGAGCCACCGTGCCCAGCCCGGCAGTTGGTCATTTCTTAAACCTTGCCCCACTGATTTGACTTAGAGACTATTTCCAAACCCTTATAAAGTTTAAATAAATATCCTTGTATATAAATCTTTGTATATGTGGATAATTAAGATAATCTGTTGAGTACAGTGCATGTTGAGTGGAAAGGACTCAGCACTGCCTTCTGTGTTAGTTACACTCCAATGTGTACATATATAATAGTTTCTTCATATCCTCACCAGCAATTTCTTTAGCCTTTAAATTTTTATATGCCATTTCTAATGACTGAAAAATATGTAGTTGTATTATGCATTATTGTGCGTTTTTTCTTTCATTTTCCTTTTAGTGCGTTTGATACTGGTTATTGTGGGGTTTTTTTTCCTTTGTGATTCTGATTTTTGTATCCCTTATGTACTTTCTTTTGGTTTTTTGCTTTATTGATTTGTAGGAATAGTCATATTTTGAATTCAACCCTTTGCCTCTTAAATATATTGCAGATATTTCTCCCAGTCTGTCATTTACCTTTTATTATATTGCCTCTTATTATCAAAATTTTTAAAATTGTCGGGCGCAACAGGTGGCTCACGCCTGTAATCCCAGCACTTTGGGAGGCTGAGACGGGTGGATCACGAGGTCAAGAGATAGAGACCATCCTGGCCAACATGGTGAAACCCTGTCTCTACTAAAAATTCAAAAAAATTAGCCGGGCATGGTGGTATATGCCTGTAATCCCAGCTACTTGGGAGGCTGAGACGAGAAAATCACTTGAACCCAGGAGGTGGATGTTGCGGTGAGCTGAGAATGCACCATTGCACTCCAGCCTGGGCAACAAGAGCGAAACTCTGTCTCAAAAAAAAAAATAAATAAAATTTTAAAATATTAGATATTTTCTGATATGCTTTTAAATCCTACTTACTTAGGCCTTTTCACCCAAATGCTATAAAATATTTTGCTGTATTTTATACTATTTTCATAGTTTTGATTTTTATTTACATTATTGAACATACAAAGAATTTATTCATTAGTAGTGTGTGAGGCAAGGATACAACTTCATTTTTCTTCTAAAATGTATAAAACAATACCCTAATATTATATAGAGAATGAAACATCCATTAGTCATTAATTTTCAACGTGAAGTATTTATCTTTCTTTATTTCCTTTTTTCTATCCAACTGCTGATCGTTTTCTTGGACTCTGTTTTGTTCTATTTGCCTATTCATGTGCTAATAGAACACTATTTTATTTATCATAACTTTGAAGTACATTTTGCTGGTTTTTCAAGCCAAAAATTTTTTTCTTTTTCTAAATTATCTCACCTATTCCTTTAAAAAGTCTCTTTCATATGAACATTAGATTCAAGCTGAGATCTATAAAATAAACTGTTTCGGTTGGGGAATTAAAATTTTCGATTAATTTGGATGGATTTGACATCACTATAATGAGTTTTCTGATTTGGAAATGTAAACTCCCTCTTCAGTAATTTAGATCTTTTATACTATTGCCTTCGCTTGTGTCCTCCCAGAAGCAAACTGTGAGACAAGGATTTGGACAAGGCTTTAGTTTATTTGAGAGGTGACCTCTGGAGGCCTGATGAGAAATGAGGAGGTGAAAGAGAGAGAGGAAAGCTGAAAGGTGATGTTCTAATGAGCAGTACTGCTGTGGGCAACTGACACTCTGTCCTGCTAGGGTCCCTCTTAGACACGGGGTTGAATAAAGCTTAGGACTGTCTCATGAGAAGGAAGGAAATCTGGGCTGTTCATTCACCAGCTCCTAGTTCTAATCATTTGAGAGTTGCTCTTGGGTGTTAAATTTACAACAGTTCTGACCTTACTCCTGCATGGGCTGATGCTGTCTTCAGGTAGAGGGAGACAATTGGGCAAATAGAATCTGCTGCAGGTGACTTTAGAGTGGGTGAAGGGAATATAGGTGAGATTTTCTTCATATAGATTTTATAGTTTTTGCATTAGGCTAATTTTTAAGTATTGTTGTTATTGTGAATAAGGTCTACTTTTTTTCTTTAGATAGTGATAGCTGATCAATAGAGATATAATAATGGACTTTAAGAATATATGATCTGAAGTGGACTTCCTGACCTAGTGCATCAGCTCTGCCCCTTCCTAGCTTGTAAACTTCTTCAAATTTCCTGTTTGTGCTTCAATCATAGGTTCTGTAAAAATGAGAATAATGATAGAATCAACACCATAGGGTTATTGTGAGAATTAAAAGAGTTAATATAGGTTAAGCCATTAGTAAGTTCTTAATAGTATTAGTTGCTGCAACTATTAGTTATTAATATTAGTGACAGTAAAAAATAGAACACTCTTGATTTGTGACTCAGCTTGCTTTGTATTCTTATTATAGTTCTAATATTTTCTTTTGTATTTTCTTAATAGACAATCATATCATCTAGAAAATAGTGACAGTTCTGACTTTTTTCACTACTTTTACAGGTGTTATCTACCTGATAGCCCTGTGACACTGGGAGATAGTAGCAATCATGATAGACATTATTATTTTGTTACTGTTTTTAGTGGGAATGCTGCTAGTGTTCCAATATTAAGTGTGATTGCTGTTGACTTCTGAGAGCTATTGCTTCATCAGGTTAAGGAAGCTGCCTTTTATCCCAAGACTACTGAGTATTTTTCTATCATGAATGAATATGGAATTTTATTAAATGGTAAAAAAAATTCTGTCATTTTAAAGATCATCTTAAAACAATCACCTTAGGTAAAGAATTGGCCTAGTTTTCAATTAGAAATCCACACCTTTTTCAGCATTTATAACCTATTATATTTTCATTTATTGCTTTAATCTTTTTATTTTGCAGCCTTAATTATTGTCCTTGCTAACGATGATGGCCCTGGAGTTTTATCATTTAACAACAGTGCACACTTTTTCCTAAGAGAGCCAACAGCTCTCTACATCCAGGAGAGCGTTGCAGTATTGTACATTGTTCGGGAACCTGCACAAGGATTGTTTGGAACAGTGACAGTTCAGTTCATTGTGACAGAAGTGAATTCCTCAAATGAATCTAAAGATCTGACTCCTTCCAAAGGCTATATTGTTTTAGAAGAAGGTGTTCAATTCAAGGTATAGTAAGAAGTTGTAATGAGAATGGAAGTTTATTATATACAAAGCGAATTTCTCTTAGATGAACACTCAAGTCCTAGAATGAAAAAAGCAGTACTTTCAGCTTAGGTGATAAAGACATGATTCAATTACTATGTGACAAGTGCTACAATTCTATTTACTCTGTATAAAGTGCAACTGGAAAATTTTACTATTAATAAGGTAGAAGAATATGCAAATAGTAAAGAAAATAATATGTATTGCTATTGTAAATTTTCAGCACATTTAAATTGCATATGTCACTTTATATTGTATATAAACCACATAAAAGAAAACCCAGGCCAATTTTTTGTAACCATTAAGTCCCAGCCAATCATTTCCCTTTAACAGAATGTAACTGCTTACTTCAGATTGCTTGTTTGAGAAGAGGAATAGATTATTGGAGAAAAAATGGTGGATTTGAGATTAATTATAAATATGATCTATACTCAAAGTTTGCCTTCCAAAACCTCTTTTTCTGTTTATTAACAATTTTCTGTTCCTGCTACTACATTTTATTTTTTAAAACAGTTTAAGTTTAAAAATAGCTAATTATGTTGGCTTTAATCATTTTTCAAGCCAGCTATATAAAGTATAATAAATCTAAAATAATATATTTAAAGCTATTTTACCTAAAACAGTCCATCTAATAATTATTTTTTTTTGTGATCAGTTTGTGTAACTTCACATTTTCAAATACATATTAATTTTCATGTTTTTTTCATATTTTGGAAATTTAAAACCTTAATTGGCTTGTCCAAAGTCACTTACATTTAAATCTTGACATATATGTAAAATTCAAATTTTAAATATTTTATTAATTTTCTATTGCTTTGTTTATTATTTTTTTCAGCTTTTAAATTTTTTCTTAAATTTGTTTTTTGTTTGTTTTATTTTTTACTGTGGCTTTTTTTCATAAAAGTCTCCTTTTTCACAGCATATATACCTTTTTGTTAGGCAAATTAAATGTTAGAGCAAATTAAATTAAATAAATTTTTTAACCAACATAACTACTTTTATTCCAAAATGTTTTTATTTTGAGGTATAAACAGTAGAATGCACCAATCTTAAGTATATGGCTTAATTACTTTAAAGATATATACATATGCACATGTAACTATCACTCAGATAAAAACATTTAACATTAAGGCCCGGTGTAGTGGCTCACGCCTGTAATACAAGCACTTTGGAGGGCCAAGGTGGGTGGATCACTTGAAGTCAGGAGTTGGAGACCAGCCTGGCCAACATAGTGAAACCCTACCGCTACTAAAAATACAAAAATTGTCTGGTGTGGTGGTACGTGCCTGTAATCCCATTTCTCCAGAGGCTGAGGCAGGAGAATCACTTGAACTTGGGAGGCAGGGGTTACAGTGAACAGAGTGCCACTGCACTCCAGCCTAGGTGACAGAGCAAGATTCTGTCTCATTAATAAATAAATAAAGGTGTGTATGTATGTATGTACGTATGTATATAACATTATCATCACCTAGAAGATTTCCCCTGTCTCTTCCCCTTTCCAGGAAACTGCTTTCTGATTTCTACCACTCCAGCCTGGGTGACAGAGTGAGACTCTGTTTCATAAGTAAATAAATAAATAAAAGCATTTAACATTATCATCACCCAGAAGATTCCCCTGTCTCTTCCCCTTTCCAGAGGAAACTACTCTCTGATTTCTATCATTGAAGACTAATTTTACTGGTTCTTGAGCTTCACATAAATAGAATCACATAGCGTGTACTCTTTTGTGTCTGGCTTATTTCACTCAATATAATTTTTAAGCCTGTGTGGTTGCATGTATCAGTAGTTGGACTCTTTTTAATCACTGAGTAGCATTTTACAAAATAGACCACTGTTGGTTTGTCTGTTCTCCCACTGATGAACATTCGGGTTGTTCCTAATTTGTGCCTGCTATGACTGCAACTGTTTTGTAATAGTGATTCTAGATTAGAATGAAATTAATGAAGTTATGTAGCCAGAGCAGGACAAAAAGTTCACAAAAATGAAGACATAAATTTAATTTTTAAGTCAATGTTATTTTTAAATGCTCTAAATATTTTTTTGGACACTTCAGTGCAATATATCACAAAGTTGAAAACCCTAAAAGTAGTAACATGAAACAGTTGTAACCATCACATTACAGGAATCACTATTAAGTAAAAAATAAGATGATATTTTTCAAAACATGTTATTTTGTTGTCAGAAATGTTTAGTTGATTTCTCTGTATGTGTGTTACAAAAAATACTGTATTCTAGTAACGTTATCTTTTGATTTTGTTTTCAGGCCCTACGCATATCTGCCATATTAGACACAGAACCAGAAATGGATGAGTATTTTGTTTGCACCTTGTTTAATCCAACTGGAGGTGCTCGACTAGGGGAGCATGTTCAAACCCTGATAACAGTTTTGCAA
Organism: Cebus imitator; assembly: GCF_001604975.1. Taxonomy (NCBI): domain Eukaryota; kingdom Metazoa; phylum Chordata; class Mammalia; order Primates; family Cebidae; genus Cebus; species Cebus imitator. The sequence goes on from NW_016107331.1 coordinate 11,284,101, forward strand.
AACCAGGCCCCTTTGGGGCTCTTCAGTATCTCTGCAGTTGAAAACAGGTATTGTTTATTCACAAGGAAATTATCACTTCTGAAGCTATAAGTAGGGAATATTTTTTGACATAAGAAAATGCATAATTAAATTGATGTCTGATTATTTTAAAAGGGATTTTAAAAATGAACTCTAGAAAAGATAGGTCTAGAGAGACCAATTACTGTCCTAACGGGGAGTATCAAAAACTTAAACACATCCTGTGTAACAGTGTTATTAAAATTCTTATTTTCTCAGAGTTCACACTTTCAGATAACGGCCTGTACTATTTTGTGTTTTTAGAAATAATAAAAAGCGAGAAATAATATAAAGTAGACTTAGCAGCTCAAACCAAATGAATGACTCTTCAAACATGTATTAACGTGATTGTGGTTTTAAAATTTCTTCTGGAAGCTGACAAATATTCATTTTTTATATCATAAAAATATTTTAATCTAGTTTCATTAATAGGCTGATAATTTCCTGACTTATTTTTTTTCTACAAAATGTATTTGATACATGTGTGAAGAAACGTAAGAATGACAATTTTATTTCTTCTTTAGAATATATAGTGTGAAATTATTAAAGTAACTGATTTTCAGTATTTTCTTATGATCTCATCTTGGATTGTATAAATTTAAAAGTGTATTAACAATATGCTTGCAATATGATATATATTTTAAATATGTAGAATTTATACTTTTTCTGCGTTCCACAATCCATGTATTTCTTTTAGGGCCACCTCCATAGACATTGAAGAAGCCAATAGGACCGTGTATTTAAACGTATCTCGCACTAATGGCATTGATTTGGCTGTGAGTGTGCAGTGGGAGACAGTATCTGAAACAGCCTTTGGCATGAGTACGTTTCATTTCTTATGAAAACAAAATTATGTAAACAAGAAATATTGCATGTATAAGATTTATATTTTTCCCATGAATTGTATGTTATTGATCCTTTGAAAATGGAAAACAGATAATCTCATTCTTTTATTGCACCTATAAATATGTACTGAGTGCCTGTCACGTGGCAGGCATGGCACTGAACTCATGGATCTTAGAATTTAGGGAGTGACAGAAATGAATCAAGTAAGTCAAAATCAATATATACTTTAAACTTTAATAAATGTTTCAAAGGAGAAGTTCTAAGTGTTCAAAGAATATAGGGGAATGCTTTCAAGGGGTATTGATCTTTGAACTAAGACTAAATGATGAGTAGAGATTGATTATGCAAAGGACTGGGTTGGAAGAACATGGGAGTTGAGAGTGGGAAGCTGTGAAGGCAGAAACCTGAGGCAGAAAAAACACACATAAATGAAGAACTTGAGTGGATAGTAGGTATAGAAATAAGGAGGAATGTTGAGCTTGGATAGCTGGAGAAAACCAGATTATTCAAGAACTTAAGGAATATTTTATACTTGCCAGTCTTTCTAATAGTGTTAACAGAAAGCCGTTGAGTGGTTTAGGAATGGAACAGAGTTACCATATGTAATGTGGTATGGTATAATTATATTTGGATTTTGAAGATATTATTCACAGTGCCATGTAAATAATGGGTTGGCACAGAAGAGTAGTGAAGATACAGGGAGGCAAGATGATGATAACTTAGACTAGGTGTTGAATTGCCTGTGAGGGTGAGGGAGAAGGAAGTACCAGAGATTACTCAGGTTCCTAGCTTGTGCAGTTGGATGGGAAAAGAGGTTCGTGCTATTCACTAAGATGGAATTCCAAAAAAAGAATAGATGTATTTTGGTAAGGGGAGTAAAATAAATGTGGTTTAACACATTTTGAATTTGAGTTACTTTTGAGAATAAATTTCTCTAGACTCAAAAAAGCTCCTTTCTGCAGGAGAGAGAAACCTGGGAACTTTAGCTATATATATTGAATTTGAAGTCATGGAAATTGATGTAATAATCTGAAAAGAAAGGCTGAAGATGGAGAAGGGAAGAGGACCCTGTAGACTAAACTATAAGAAGGTTCAAGTTCAATTGCTGAGGATATGGAATAATGGCCTACCAAAGGAGTCTTAGAGGGCCTGGTAAGAAACTCAGGAGAAAATAGGATTGCAGACACCAGCAGAAGAGTGCTTTAAAATGGAGGAAGAAGTAAACAGTGTCAACTCCTGGCGAAAAGTCCAGTAAAATGAGAACCTGAAAAATAACCATTATAGTTAGCAACATAGAAGGCATTAATGACTATAGGAAAGGCTGTTTGTATAGAAATATGGGAACTGAATACCATTTTGAGTGGAGGTAAAAGAATTGAGACCTCAAGTATATGCAACCATTTCAGTAAGTTTGGCTAGGAAGTTAGGACCTGGAGAAGGTAGTAGTGGTGTGGTGTGGGATTCAGAGATCTTTTGCATATTTAGTTTGGAGAGACCCAAGCATGCGGAGGTTGGATGGAAAAGGTAGGTAATTACTTAGAAGAAAAAGGAGATAATTAATAGTGGTGTGGCTGTCTAGAAAACAAGTAGAAATGGGACCCAAAAAAGAAAGATTATGGTTTCTAATTTAGATTTCTCCATTACTGCTTGGATTTTGCATGTGTTTTTTGATAGTACTTATAAGAGCATATGTTGGAGATTCTTAATTGTCAGCAGTCATTGCTTATTCTTCATTTGTGGTCTTCTTGAATTATTGTAGAAAAAGATTTGTCCATATGTCAGGACCATTTGGGACACTTAATGAAAAATCTCCAGTATACCTTTAAAAGGGAGCAACATAAGAATTTGAAATGCTGGATTTTTAGGAAAGGAAGTTGCTATTGAATATTACATGTAACGCATTGACAAATTCTCTTGAACTGGTAATCTAAAAATGACCAATCATTTATAGGGAGCCTAGGTTTCAACCTTGATATTTGTTCTTGTTCCATCATGTTCACACCAGTAACCAAAATTTACAAAGAACTTAATGTTTTCGGGGGAAGCAGCCATGTTAAGAGATCATATGTAATTTTTTAAATAGTTACTCTTCGTTAGGGGATTTTTATTTTTGTCTTTTTTTTTTTTGGAGTATGGAATTTTAAAACATGTAGCAGTTTGATAAACAACAAACAGTTGTAGCAGTTTGATAAAACCTTGACAGCCATTGTGAGTCTGCTTGACATTCTTAAAATATTAAAATTAGATGGGCATAATTTCAAATTAATAGTGTAAATTTTTAAACCAAATATTTAGCATGATTCTATAAAGGGTATTTATTATTTTAAAATTTCTCAGTTACATTTGTATCAACTTTACAGAAGCTGATAAAAATCGTGTTCTGCATATTTTCCTTTTAAATATACATTTGTTATTTATTTAGTTTTTGAGCCAGGGTCTAGCCCTGTCACCCAGGCTGGAGTGCAGTGGCACTATCTCAGCTCACTACAACCTCCGCCTCCTGGGTTCAAGCAATTTTCAGCCATCCGAATAGCTAGTATTACAGGCACATGCCACCACGCCAGCTGATTTTTGTATTTTTAGTAGAGACAGGGGTTCCACCATGTTGGCCAGTCTGGTCTCGAACTCCTGACCTCAAGTGATTCACCTACCTTGTCCTCTCAAAATTCTGGGATTACAGGTGTGAGTCACTGTGCCCAGCCACATAGCCACATTTAATATTTATTTCTAAATATACCATGGGAAAGTGTGTAAGTATCAAGTAGAGCATTAATAAATTTTCTTGGTTTTTAAATAAGAATTTAAAACATTTCTTATTTTTAGTACAAATTCATTATTTGTAGTTATTTGAAAGTTCTCTCGCTTCTGTCTTTTCTTTCTTTTCACACTCATACACACACACCATGAAAGGATCTTCATTTGTAGTCACAAATGCACTGGTCTCCTTGTTTAAACAATAAATTAGATAAGTTTTTGAAGAAATAATAAACCAGTAAATAATCATTGGTGTTTTTCAGGGGGAATGGATGCTGTATTTTCCATATTTCAAAGTTTTCTGGATGAATCACCTTCTGGCTGGTGTTTCTTTACTTTGGAAAATTTAATATATGGTATAATGTTAAGAAAATCATCTGTTACTGTTTACCGATGGCAAGGGATTTTTATTCCAGTTGAGGTAAACATCAGTATTTTTTATAGTACAAAAATTAAAATGTGCAGATAAATTTTAGATGTATTATGAATTACTGTCATTCTTATTCCTCATTTTCTAGGATTTAAATATAGAAAATCCTAAAACTTGTGAGGCCTTTAATATTGGTTTTTCTCCCTACGTTGTGATTACTCATGAAGAAAGGAATGAAGAAAAGCCTTCTCTTAATAGTGTGTATACATTCACATCTGGACTTAAATTATTCCTGGTAAAAACCATTTTCATTTTTAAGTAGATTGCTTTGTATAAAAGAAATTAAGATTTGTAAGACTGTTCAAATTGGAAGATAATGTATGTTCTATGTTAATGTGAAAAAGAATTTTTTGTGAGTTGGTATACATTTTAGCAAAAATCCGGGGATATTTTTGTCTTTTTAAAATGACAGTTAGGTATGCATACCTTGGGATTAGAATTTTTTAAGTCTTGCACTTCAGATCCTAACTCGTGCTGTGAGTGTGTTCAGTGGCTTTCTTAGGTAAAGTCTCCTTTCAGTTTTCATTCCCGATCTCCATCCTGCTTGCAGGTACAAACAATCATTATTCTGGAAACTTCTCAAGTGAGATATTTTACTTCAGACAGCCAAGATTATTTAATCATTGCAAGTCAAAGAGATGATTCCGAATTAACTAAGGTTTGATACTTTTTAAATGAAGTAGATTTTTTTTTTTGCTTTGCTTTTTAACATTATAATTGAAATTTACCTAAGATGCAGTCTGCTGGTTTAGTATAAAAGAAAACAATAATTTGATTGTGGTAAAGTAGAATGTAAAGACTGGTTAGTTGAAAGTTAATTTTTAAACACCAGAGTCATAAAATATTATATTGTCTTTAAGAGCCAAGGATAATGTAATAGTAAATATGAACATTTAATTAGAATTTAACTGAATGGCAAAAGATTACGGAGAAAAATCACACAGCCAGGCAGAGAGTATCACTGAAAATTCATGATTAGCATTGCTACCTGGACATTCAGTATTACCCCAGAAATCCCACATTTCTTTAGTAAACTAGATTTTATAATCCTAGTTATGCTTATTTGATAACTTTTGTCACTCCTCAAACTTCATACATGCTTCACCTTTCCATTTTCAGGTAATTGCCTTGTTGAAATGAAAGCTCCCAAAAGAGGTATATTCATTTTCCTAACACCAAATTCAAAACCCACTTGAAACCCAGCTTTATTCCTTGGTCCTGTTACGATGGGGAAAGTGTCCTTTCTAAAAATGCCAGGCCTCTCACATAGGTGCCCATCTTATCTTGATAAGGTTTAGCTATTCCCTCCATCTCTGGCACCTAGCTCTCTCTATTGGATTGTTACAATCAGTGAAATGTTCTAGGTTTATCCAGCTTAAAAAGAAATTCCTCCCCTGATCTCATTTTTTCATTTCATTTCCTTTCTCCCCGCTATAGTAAGACATCCTGAAAAAATTATCTACTTGCTTTGTCTTTACTTCCTCATGCTCACAACTGGGTTACCAAATCCAGTGGGTGTTTTTCTACATAATGATTATACATTCCACTGGCATGTGACAGTCACCTCATCCTCAAATGTAAATCTTATCTTGCTTTCTAAGACACTACACAAATTTTCCTTCTCTGTCTCTCTCAGTCTCTCTCTCTCTCTCTCTCTCTCTCTCTCTCTGTGTGTGTGTGTGTGTGTGTGATCCTTCTCAGTCCCCATTGCCAGTTCCTTTTCCCTTTTGTAAACTTAGATGTCTTGGAGTTTTCCAGAAAGATTCACTTTTTATAGCTCAAATTTCTTTTTTCTTTCTCTTCGCTCACTTGGATGCTTTTATCAGTCCTATGGTTTTAAATATCAGCAATAGGCTAGTGTCTTTTAAATTATATCTGTAGCCTTTTCTCTGTATTCCAGGCCTGCATATCTAACTGCCTACTGACATGTTCACTTAAATATATTTCTGGTATGTAATATTTAACATATCCCAACTGAACCTTTCATTTTCACTATGAAACTTGTGACTTCAGGGTTAGCTTTCATCTCAGGAAATAGCAACCCTACAAACTCAGTTACTTAAGACAGAATCCTGGAATATTCCTTCCTTAATTACTACTTTTTTTGTGGGGGATGGGATCTGGCTCTGTGCCCCAGGCTTGAGTGCAGAGACCTGATCACAGCTCACTACAACATTGACCTTCTGGGCCCTGGTGATCCTCCTACCTCAGCCTCCCAGGTAGCTGGGTCAACAGGCATGTGCCACCATACCTCGCTGATTTTTCTGTATTTTGTAGAAATGGGGTTTCACCATGTTTCTCAGGCTGGTCTCACACTTACTCCTTTTTATTCATTCACATCTAGTTAATTATTTTTATATATGCGTCAATAAGCGAAGACATTTCTTTTCATCTCTGCCCCTCCCTACTCCAGGTCCTCGTTATTTCTCTTCCACACCATTAGAGTATCATCCTATCCATTCTCTGAACTTCCTTGACCTCCTCAGATCCATTCTCCATTGAGTAACTGGAGTCATCTTTTGAAAATATTAATTGACTAATGTTATACCTGATTTAAAAACTATTCAATGATTTGCAATTATACTTAGAATAAATTCTAAATTATTTAATACTGGCTTAACGTAGGACACTATATTTCCTGATTGGCCTTGGAAAGTACTGGATTATGCCTATTGTTCTGGTATTGTTAATATTGTCCCTTTCACTCTTTAAAGGATCGCTGTTTAGATGATAAATTATATGGTCATCCTAATGGAAGGTACTCCATGATCTTACCTCTTATCATTCTTCCAGTACTATCAAATTCCTTGCAATCTTTATTCAGATAATGACAACCCTTTTCTGTCTTAGGGACTTTGTCATGTCGTTCCTTCTAACTTGATTTCCCCAATACTGTCATAATCCTCTATCAGACCATTCTAATTGTCATCTTCAGTACTTGACTCATTTTATAATCAGACATTTATTCAATTCAATTATCAATTACTGATATGTTTCTTGTTTACCTTTTCCTAATAGTTAATAAGATCCGTAAAGGGAAAGGCTGCTGTATCCCTAGTTTCTAGCATAATGTCTGTGGCTCAAAAGTTCCTAATTGTTGACTGAATAAGTATAATTTTTTGTGACATTGACGAGCTTGCCTTCAGGTAGGGTCTGAATTTTAATTTTGCATTTATGAACACTTACCCTGAAACCTTGTGTGCATTGACTGCCACCATGGGGACAAAAAAGATTTAGGTGTTTTTCTGTGTTCTGTTGCTCAAGCAGTTGATAATAATATTGCAGCATTAGAGTGTTTCTTATTCAGTTTTAAATTTTTCATATTTAGTGTCTTTTTTGATTTTAGCTTTCCCGTTCCCTGCTGTCACCAACCCCTGCCCAGATGTATATTTGATACTGATTTTTTCTCGGATAACTTCTCTTTCATTCACTCTGTGTGTACTCATGTGTACACACAGAGTGAATGAAAGAGAAGTTATCTGAGAAAATGTATACACACACACAGAGATTAGATGAGGGAGAGAGCAGTGAGGGAGCATCAGTTTTAGTACTTTCTTATTTATGAAAGTATCTTTTTAACCAAATATAAAAGGATCCAAGAGAGGAAACATATGATATTGATTAAATTTTCACAAGTGCTAAATTCCTAGTCATAAAGGGTTTTGTATTTCGACATTTCCTTCAGGTCTTCAGGTGGAATGGAGGAAGCTTCGTGTTGCATCAAAAACTCCCTGTCCGAGGTGTGCTGACCCTGGCCTTGTTCAACAAGGGAGGCTCTGTGTTCGTAGCCATTTCCCAGGCTAATGCCAGGCTAAACTCCCTTTTATTCAGATGGTCTGGCAGTGGGTTTATTAACTTTCAAGAAGTGCCTGTCAGTGGGACAACACAAGTTGAGGCTTTGTCTTCAGCCAATGATATTTACTTAATATTTGCCAAAAATGTTCTTCAAGGTGAGAAGATACAGTATTTGTAATGTGTATATAGTTATTATCGAAATCATGTAGCGTTCTTATGGTATATTTTATATGAAAATGCTTTATAATTTTTTAGTAATCCATAGAATATTTCTTAATAGATGATAAGTATTGTCAGCTGTAAATGGATTTTTGAGAAATATTTTATGCATTATGCCCCTGATCTTGTGGTGTTCTGATCACTACCTTAAAGTCATATTAAAACAGAATTGGAAGTGGGTAGGTAAAGTTGGAAGATACATAAATATTTATACCCAGGATGCAAGCAAGTAACTTTTTACCTGTATTTACTTGAAGTGCCATGAATAATTTATAGTATTAATAAATAATGTTCAGAAACTTTTGATAAGACTCTTTCCAAATATTCTCAGAATAGAAATTTGCTTTTTGCTGCTGAATAGAACTTTCACAGGTAAAATTGCACCGTTCCTAAACAATAAAAAATTTTGTCCTTGTTCTTTCTTTAACATTATATCATGGTTAATGGCTAACCATGTATTCATGTCATGTAGTAAATGCAAAAAGACTTTTGAAGTACTTCCTATTAACTTACATTTTTATTATGCTAAATGGATTCTGAGGAAATTTGTTTCCTGATATTTTTGTTGTAGTTTTACTGTAACTTTGTCATTTTTCTGTAACTTTTGCATTAAAATTTGACTTTTATTTCATTATTGTAGGAGATCAGAATTCAATTGATATTTTTATCTGGGAGATGAGGCAGTCTTCCTTCAGGTATTTTCAGTCTCTAGATTTTGCTGCTGTTAACAGAATCCACTCCTTCACACCAGCCTCAGGAATAGGTAAGGACTTTTCAAATGCTCACCAATTCTGAAGGTAGTATGGAAAGCCGAAATGATTTGAATCTCATTGATTTAGATTTAGCATCACATTGCCAGACACTGGATATTTTAATAGGAATGTAACATCAAAGTCTTTATAATACTCCTTCCAGAAATCCTAGAATGTTTTGAAATACTTTTGAATTTTGGTTCTCCTTCTGCAGATTAATACTTGCAAAATGGACATTGACTTGAGAATAATCAGAATAACTAAAATATGGTGAAAAATATTAGTGAAGAATAAAATTAATATATTTATTTTGCCTAGAGAAACATGAAGAGTGACATTAAATATATATTTTTAAAATATGAAAGTATGCTTATGGCAATAGCAAGTATTTGCATTTAAGAATTTTTTTTAAGTTAGAGAATGACTGTGAGAACTGTTCCATTCTCATTCACTCTCCCAACCTCCTCCACAGTCTGAAATCCTTTCCTGGTCTTCTGTACTTCAGTTCACACATCGGAAACATAAGCAATATTTTTAATCACTGTGGTTTCAGAAACAAAGTCGATTGGAGAGAACCCAAGGTATTATTGCTGTCTGAAGGTTGTAGGATTATTTTAGGGTTGGCAAGGAATCCCTTGGGTGGGCCAGTGATAATAAGGAGATGAAGCTGAGGCCAGCTAGTATGGTAAGCTTATTAAGCTGGTTCATGGGGTGGGTATTCATAGTGTAGGGAGGAGGCACAGACAGAGGGTCATCATGTTTCCTGTTGAGGTGTATAGAGAACTAGTGAGCAAAGCTTGAGTGGCTCCCCATAGGTGACTCTGGATGAATCACAGTCCTGCTTTTCTTTTAAATATTTTATTGCATTTTAGGTTTTGGGGTACATGTGAAGGACATGCAGGATTGTTGCATAGGTACATACATGGCAATGTGGTTTATTGCCTTCCTCTCCATCACCTGTATCTGGCATTTCTCCTCGTGTTATCCTCCCCAACTCCCCACTCCCCGCTGTCGCTCCCCTAGATCCCCCCAACAGACCTCAGTGTGTGATACTCCCTTTCCTGTGTCCATTGGTTCTCATGGTACAACCCCTGCCTATGAGTGAGAACATGCGGTGTTTGATTTTCTGTTCTTGTGTCAGTTTGCTGAGAATGGTGGTTTCTAAGTTCATCCATGTCATCATTTTTTATGGCTACATAGCATTCCACGCTGTATATGTGCCACATTATCCCCATCCAGTCTGTCATCGATGGGCATTTGGGTTGGTTCCAAGTCTTTGCTAATGTAAACACTGCTGCAGTGAACATTTGTGTGCATGTGTCCTTATAATAGAATGATTTATAACCCTTTGGATATATACCCAGTAATGGGATTGCTGGGTCAAATGGCATTTGTATTTCTAGGTCCTTGAGGAATCGCCACATTGTCTTCCACAATGGTTGAACTAGTTTACACTCCAACCAACATAAAATAAAAATGTTCCTATTTCTCCACATCCTCTCCAACATCTCCAGATTTCTTAATGATTGCCATTCTAACTGGTGTGAGATGGTATCTTAATGTAGTTTTGATTTGCATTTCTCTAATGACCAGTGATGATGAGCATCTTTTCATATGTTTGTTGGCCTCATATGTCTTCTTTTGAAAAGTGTCTGTTCATATTCTTTGCCCACTTTTGAATGGGCTTGTTTGTTTTTTTCTGGTAAATCTGTTTTAGTTCTTTGTAGATTCTGGATATTAGCCCTTTGTCAGATGGGTAGATTGCAAAAATTTTTTCCCATTCTGTTGGTTGCCAGTTCACTCTAATGACTGTTTCTTTTGCTGTGCAGAAGCTCTCGAGTTCAATTAGATCCCATTTGTCTATTTTGGCTTTTGTTGCCAATGCTTTTGATGTTTTAGTCATGAAGTTCTTGCCTATGCCTATGTCCTGAATGGTTTGATCTAGGTTTTCTTCTAGAGTTTTTATGGTGTTAGGTTTTATGTTTAAGTCTTTAATCCATCTGGAGTTAATTTTAGTGTAAAGTGTCAGGAAGGGGTCCAGTTACTGATTTCTGCACATGGGTAGCCAGTTTCCCCCACACCATTTATTAAACAGGGAATCCTTTACCCATTACTTGTTTTTGTGAGGTTTGTCAAAGATCAGATAGTTGTAGATGTGTGGCATTGCCTCTGAGGCCTCTGTTCTGTTCCATTGGCCTATATCTCTGTTTTGGTACCAGTACCATGCTGTTTTCATTACTGTAGCCTTGTAGTATAGCTTGATGTCAGGTAACGTGATGTCTCCAGCTTTCTTCTTTTTGCTTGGAATTGACTTGGCTATGTGGGCTCTCTTTTGGTTCCATATGAAGTTTAAGGTGGTTTTTTCCAGATCTTTGAAGATGGTGATTGGTAGCTTGATGTGGATAGCATTGAATCTATAAATTACTTTTGGCAGTATGGCCATTTTCACAATACTGAATCTTCCTAAGCATGAGCATGAAATATTTTTCCATCTGTTTGTGTCCTCTCTTATTTTGTTGAGCAATGCTTTGTAGCTCTCCTTGAAGAGGTCCTTTAGATCATTTGTTAGTTGTATTCCTAGGTATTTTATTGTCTTTGTAGCAATTGTGAATGGCAGTTCATTCTTGATATGGCTCTCTTTAAGTCTGTTATTGGTGTATAGGAATGCTTGTGATTTTTGCACATTGATTTTGTATCCTGAGACATTGCTAAAGTTGCTTATCAGTTTCAGGAGATTTGGGGCTGAGACGATGGGGTCTTCTAAATATACAATCATGTGCAAATAGAGACAATTTGACTTCCTCCTTTCCTAATTGAATATTCTTTATTTCTTTTTCTTATCTTATTGCTCTGGGTAGTACTTCCAATACTATATTGAATAGGAGTGGTGAGAGAGGACATCCTTGTCTAGTGTCAAATTTCAAAGGGAATGCTTCCAGTTTTTGGCCATTTAGTATGATATTGGCTGTGGGTTTGTCATAAATGGTTTTTATTATTTTGAGATATATTCTGTTAATACCTAGTTTATTGAGAGTTTTTAGCATAAAGGGCTGTTGAATTTTGTCAAAGGCCTTTTCTGCATCTATTGAGATAATCATTTGGTTTTTGTCTTAGGTTCTGTTTATGTGGTGAATTACATTTATAGACTTGCATATATTGAACCAACCTTGCATCCCCGTGATGAAGCCTACTTGATCATGATGGATAAGGTTTTTGATGTGCTGTTGCAATTTGTTTTGCCAGTATTTTATTGAAGATTTTTGCATCTATGTTCATCATGGATATTGGCCTGAAGTTTTCTTTTCTTGTTGAGTCTCTGCCAGGTTTTGGTATCAGGATGATGTTGGTCTCATAAAATGATTTGGGAAGGATTCCCTCTTTTTGTATTGTTTGGAATAGTTCCAGAAGAAATGGTACCAGCTCCTCTTTGTATGTCTGGTAGAATTCAGCTGTGAACCCATCTGGACCTATGCTTTTTTTGGTTGGTAGGCTATTAATTGTTGCCTCAACTTCAGCCCTTGTTATTGGTCTATTCTGGGTTTCGACTTCTTCCTGGTTTAAGCTTGGGAGGATGCAGGCATCCAGGAATTTATCCATTTCTTCCAGGTTTACTGGTTTATGTGCATAGAGTTGTTTGCAGTAATCTCTGACGGTGTTTGTATTTCTGTGGAATCTGTGGTGATAGCCCCTTTATCGTTTTTTATTGCTTCTATTTGATTATTCTCTCTCTTCTTTTTTATTAATCTGGCTAGTGTTTTGTCTATTTTGTTGATCTTTTCAAAAAACCAGATCCTGGATTTATTGATTTTTTGAAGGGTTTTTTTTTGTGTCTGTATCTCCTTCAGTTCTGCTGTGATCTTAGTTATTTCTTGTCTTCTGCTAGCTTTTGAGTTTTTTTGATCTTGCTCCTCTAGCTCTTCCAATTTTGACGATAAGGTGTTGATTTTAGATCTCTCCTTGCTTCTCATGTGGGCATTTATTGCTGTATATGTTCTTCTAGATGCTGCTTTAAAAGTGTCCCAGAGATCTGGTATGTTGTATCTTCATTCTTATTGGTTTCGAAGAACATCTTTATTTCTGCCTTAATTTCATTGTTTATCCAGTCAACATTCAAGAGCCAGTTGTTCAGTTTCCATGAGGTTTTGCGGTTCTGAGTTAGTTTCTGAGTTCTGAGTTCTAACTTGATTGCACTGTGGTCTGAGAGACTGTTTGTTATGATTTCCATTCTTTTGCATTTGCTGAGAAGTGATTTACTTCCAATTATGTGGTCAATTTTAGAGTATGTGTGGTGTGGTTCTCAGAAGAATGTATATTCTGTGGATTTGGGGTGGAGAGTTCTGTAAATGTCTGTTAGGTTTGCTTAGTCCAGGCTTGAGTTCAAGTCCTGGATATCCTTGTTAATTTTCTGTCTTGTTGATCTGTCTAATATTGACAGTGGAGTGTTAAAAGTCTCCCACTGTTATTGTGTGGGAATCTAAGTCTCTTTGTAAGTCATTAAGAACTTGCTTTATGTATCTGGGTTCTCCTGTATTGGGTATGTATATATTTAGGATTGTTAGCTCTTTTTGATGCATTGATCCTTTTCCCGTTATGTAATGCCCTTCTTTGTCTCTTTTGATCTTTGTTGATTTAAAGTCTATTTTATCAGAGACTAGAATTGCAATGCCTGCTTTTTTTTGCTCTCCATTTGCTTGGTAAATCTTCCTCCATCCCTTTATTTTGAGCCTATGTGTATCCTTGCATATGAGATGGGTTTCCCGGATATAGTACACTGATGGGTTTTGACTTTTTATACAATTTGCCAGTCTGTGTCTTTTGATTGGGGTATTTAGCCCATTTACATTTAAGGTTAATATTGTTATGTGTGAATTTGATCCTGCCATTTTGATGCTAGCTGGTTGTTTTGCCCATTAATTGATGTAGTTTCTTCATTGTGTTGCTGCTCTTTACCATTTGGTATGTTTTTGGAGTGGCTGGTACTGGTTGTTCCTTTCTATGTTTAGTGCTTCTTTAAGGAGGTCTTGTAAGGCAGGCTGGTGGTGATTAAATCTCTGAACAATTGCTAGTTCTTAAAGGATTTTATTTCTCCTTCGCTTATGAAGCTTAGCTTGGCTGGATATGAAATTCTAGGTTTAAAGTTCTTTTTTTTAAGGATGTTGTATATTGGTCCCCACTCTATTCTGGCTTGTAGGGCTTCTGCTGAGAGATCTGCTGTGAGTCTGATGGGCTTCCCTTTGTGGGTAACTCGACCTTTCTCTCTGGCCACCCTTAGCACTTTCCCCTTCTTTTCAGCCCTGGTGAATCTGACAGTTATATGCCTTGGGGTTGCTCTTCTTGAGCAATATCTTTGTGGTGTTCTCTGTATTTTCTGGACTTGAATATTGGCCTGTTATGCTAGATAGGGAAAGTTTTCCTGGATAATATCCTGAAGAGTGTTTTCCAGCTTGGATTCATTCTCTCCATCACATTCAGGTACACCTATCAAATGTAGATTAGGTCTTTTCACATAATTCCATATTTCTTAGAGGCTTTGTTTGTTTCTTTTTATTCTTTTTTCTCTAATCTTGCCTTCTCATTTTATTTCATTGAGTTGATCTTCAGTCTCTGATATCCTCTCTTTTGCTTCATTGATTCAGCTGTTGAAACTTGTGTATGCTTTGCAATGTTCTCATTTTGCGTTTTTCCGCTCCATCAATTCACTTATATTCCTCTCTAAGCTGTTTATTCTCATTAGCATTTATTCAAACCTTTTTTCAAGGTTCTTAGTTTCTTTGCATTGGATTAGAACACGTTCTTTTAGCTCAGAGAAATTTCTTTTTACCCACCTTCTGAAGCCTGATTCTGCTAATTCATCAGACTCATTTTCCATCCAATCTTGTTCCCTTGCTGTTGAGGAGTTCTGATCCCTGAGAGGAGGAGAGGAGTTCTGGTTTGGGGTTTTTTCATCCTTTTGATGCTGGCTTCTTCCCATCTTTGTGCCTTTATCTCCTTATAGTCTTTGTAGCTGGTGACTTTCAGATGGAGTCTCTGAGTGGACATCCTGTTTCTTGATGATGCAGTTGTTTATTTCCGTTTCTTAGCTTACCTTCTAACAGTCATGCCCCCCTGCTGTAGGACTGCTGGAGGTCCACTCCAGACCCTGCTTGCCTGGGGATCACCTGCAGCGACTGCAGAACAGTAAGGGTTGCTGCCAGTTTCTTCTGCTGCTATCTTTGTCCCAGAAGGATACCCGCCAGATGTCAGCCTGAGCTCTCCTTTATGAGGTGACTCTTTGGGTATGCAGGGGTTGGGGAGCTGCTTGAGGAGACAGTCTGTCCTTAATAGGAGCTCAGGTTCTGAGCTGTGAGCTCCATTGTTCTGTTCAGAGCTGCTGGGCTGGTACGTTTAAGTCTGTGGCAGCGGAGCTCATAACTGCCTTTTTTTCCCAGATGCTCTGTCCTGGGAAGGTGGGGCTTTATTTATAAGTTTCTGTCATGCTGCTGCCTTTTTTCAGAGATGCCCTACTCAGTGAGGAGATAGCCTAATTACAGTCTGTCAGCAGAGGTGTTGCTGTGCTGCCGTGGGCTCTGCTCTGCTGCTGTGTGAACTTCCTTGCAGTTTTGTTTATTGGGGTATAGTCAGAACTGCCTCAGTAATGGCAGTCTCCGTCTGCAGTGGTGGACTGCCTCGGTAATGGCGGGCTGCCTTAGTAATGGCGGACTGCCTCGGTAGTGGTGGACTGCCTCAGTAGTGGTGGACTGCCTCAGTAATGGCGGATGCCCTTCCCCCACAGAGCTGGACCATTCTGGGTCCCACTGTGCTTGTTGTGAAACTCTCAATTCAGAGTGCTTCAGATTGCTGGTCTTTGTGGGGGTGGGACCAGCTGAGCCAGATCACCTGGCTCCCTGTTTCAGTCCCCCTTTTTTTTTCAGTTGCACAGGTGTCTCTGTCTCCCAGGTGTTCCAGTGACCAGTTGAAAAGGTGCCTGGATTTCTGTGAGTTTTTGTGCAGAGACCCGCAACACCAGCTGAAACAGCCACGTTGGGGGCTCATGGTGCTTTTCTGCCTGAGAATCTCCTGGCCTAGCTCCCCGTTTCAGTGCCCTTTTTTCAGTTGCACAGGCGACTGTCTCCCAGGCGTTCCAGTAGCCAATTGAAAAGGCTCCTGGATTTGTGTGAGTTCTTGTGCAGAGACCCGCTGCGCTGGCTGAAACAGTCATGCTGGGGGCTCATGGCACTTTTCTGCCCAGGAATCTCTTGGTCTGTGGGCAGTAAAAATTCATTTGGAAATGCGGTAATCACTCACCCTCTGCATTTTCGCTGGGAATTGCAATGCAGAGCTGTTGCTATTTAGCCATCTTGGATCCCCCACAGTCCTGCTATTAAAATGAGATATGGCAATTCTGTATGAATTAAATGGCACACAGTTCTTCATTTGATACTATATGTAAGTCAGTGTTGCAATGCTCTGGGGAATTCTACTTAAAAGGCTGAATGTATGGTTGGAAAGAAAAAAGATTAAGATACTCATTAAGGTATAGGACTGCATTAGCCCATTCTCACACTGCTTTAAAAAACTGTCTGGAACTGGATAATTTATGAAGAAAAAAGGTTTAATTGATTCACAGGTCCACAGGCTATATACAGAAAGCACGTTTTGGGAGGCTTCAGGAAGCTTACGATCATGGCAGAAGGATGAAGAAGAAGCAAGCACCTTCTTTACATGGTGGAGCAAAAAAGAGAGTGAAGGGGGAAGTGCTGCATACTTTTAAACAACTAGATCTTGGGAGAACTCCCTTACTATCACAAGAACAGCAAGGGGGGAAATCTGCCTCCATGATCCAATCACCTATTACCAGGTTCCTCCCCCAATGCTGGGAATTACACTTTGACATGAGATTTGGGTTGGGACACAGAGACAACCATATCAACGACCAATACCGTTTGCTCTGTGAGGGGTAGAATTGGAGTGGGTAAGAGACACGAGAGAGCTTGAGCTATGTCTGTGCGGATTGGCAGGAAATATTTTGGGCAGAGGGAAAGGTATGAGTAAAGGAGAAAGGCAGAAGCGTTTATTGCATTGAGGGCACCATTGGTGCCAGCGACAGAGGATTTGACCAGAATGTTGTGGTGCTGAGGTTGGTGGTACAACACTGGAATCTACAGAAGATGGCCTGGAATGGCAGGCCCAAGGTGTGCCCGCGCCTCAAATCATCCAGCAGGTTTCACACATTTTGGTCTTAGGATCTATTCATATTTATTGTATTAGAGATTCAAACTGAGAAATTTTAAAGTCATTTATTTAAAATGACAACAGTATAGTCATTATGTGTAAATATAACATGTTATTAAAAATTTTTTCTAAACCACTTTTATGAGACGAGTGGCATTGGTTTTATTTTAATTTTTGAAAATCTCTTTAATGCCTGGTTTAATGCATGGTATGTAGATTTTACTTTTTATTTTTGTATTTAATTAATTGTTTAAAGAGACAGCATTTTGCTCATTTTCCAGCCTGTAATGTAGTGGTGTAATCATAACTTACTGCAGCCGTGAACACATGAGTTCAAGCCATACTCCCACCTCAGCCTCCTGAGTAGCTAGGACTACAGGGATAGTTCATCACGCCCACATAATTAAAAACATTTTTTTTTATATAAAAGTGAAGTTTCTTTATGTTGCGCAGGCTGGTCTTGAGCTCCTGGCTTCAAGAGATCCTCCTGCCTCGAAGTGCTGAAATTATAGGTGTGAGACATTGTGCCCAGCTGACTCTCTTAATCAACTTTTTTTCCAACTTCATTAAGCTTGATTGACAAAGATTGCATATATTTAAGATGAACAGTGTGATGTTTTGATATATGTGTATGTTGTGATATGTATTTCCTCAGTCAAGCAAATTAACCCATCCATTACCTCATATATTTACCTGTTTTTGATGAAAACACTTAAGATCTAGCCTCTTAGCAAATTTCAAGTACACAAGACATTATTGTTAGCCATAGTTATTATGCTGTATATTAGAACCAGAGAAATTACCCATCTTATAACTGAAAGTTTATATTCGGATAAAAATCTCTTATTTTTCCCACTCTCTTGCCCCTAGCAAGCATAATTCTACAATCTTTTTTGTTTGTTTGTTTCAGATTCCACTTATAAGTGAGATCAAGCAGTACTTGTCTGAGTCTGAGTTCTCATTCTGCATCTGAATTCAGTCTACTGAAGTATTATCAACCATTCATCATCTGCTAAGTTCTGTACACTCATGAAAGAATGAGAGTGAAATAGAAAAACAGCATTATTATGCAAACAGCATTATTTTCGTATCATTATGAAAATAGTTTTGACCTCAGAAATCCTCTAAAAGGGCCTCAACATCTCTTAGGGATCCATGGATCACACTCAGCAGTAGTGAGATAGAGAAATCCTTGAAGGCTTTTCAACATCAAGTGATGATCAAAGACATGTTGTATAACTCCTCATAGCTTTGGTGTATAGAATATACCGGATGAAGTAACTTGCAACTGCCTGGGCAAGAGTTGAGGAGGGCTCTTAGGTGGGATGAGAATAGGAATGAAGATTCTTACGGGAAACATAAATTAGAAATGAAAATCCTTGTGGGAAAAAGAAGTTAGAAATGAAGATTCAACAGCGCTTGATGTCTGTTCAAATGTGGGGAGCAAAAGTTATTATAGCTTGGCAATTGGGAGGAGAATGGTATTAAATTAGGAAAACAGACAGAGAATATGTGTGTAGTGAGAAATGTGATGAATGTATTTATAAGTGTCTTTAGTTTGAGATGACATAGAAGCATGTGTGGGTGGTTAGAGATGTAGAACTAGAATCGGGAAGAAACTGGTGTTCCCTGAACTTCTTTAAGAGAATTATTCTGAATTTTTTATCATGCATTTGTAGATTTCCATTTCTTTAAGATCCATTATTGGAACTTTATTAGTTTTTTTGGTTGTGTCATATTTGCCTGATTGTTAAAAAAATCTTTGTGTTGGTGTTTGCACTTGTGAGGAAACGGCCACCCTTTTCAGGCTTTTCTAGTGTTCTTTGGTGGTGGTAGAACTTCAGTAGTCAAGCTTGGGATTCTGGTTGGGTTAGCTGGTAGTGACCCCAAACAAGTAGACTTCGTCATCATGTTCTGTACTTGGGCTGGGCTGTTACCTGTGACCTGGGATCAAATGGAGTGCTGGCTGTGATCTGAAATCCAGTGAGATATGTGGTTGGGGTCTTCAGTAAGGCAGAGCTGTTGGCTGGGCTTCGCAATTGCCTCTGATCAGACAGTGTGGTAGATTGTCTTCCCTGGCTGGCCAGTACTGACGTTTGGGATGTGTATCTGGGCAGGGCCATCTACTTGGCTTGGAGGCTTGGTGAGGAGTCTAGATTTGTACTTAACTGCTTAGGGTAGACAGGGCCACAGGCTATGCTGCACAGATATGCATGGACGTGGGCTTGCCTCCCATATTAGGGTATCCTTAAGCAGAGCACTGAGGCTTGGTACAGTAGCTGTTTAGATGCTGGAGTTGAGCAGGGTCAGATGCTCTCCTCAGAAAATATTCACATATATGCACTTGACTCCTGGCCTGGCAAGGGCTTAAGGAGAGCCCCAAGATGTGGTTGGATTGATGCTCAGTAGCTGAATCTGGGCAGGGCTAGATTCAGATAATCACTGACCTGCTTCTAACTTTTAGCTTGGAGCAGAGTTAAGGAAAGTGCTGAGGCTTGGCTAAATCACAGCTTTGCAGCTGGGTCTGAGTGGGATCAGATACTCTCTTTGGATGATCAGTGGGTCTGGGAAGGGTCAGAGAACAATGACACTTTGTGGATAATGCTGACCTGCCCTTGCCTCTTGGCCTGGAAGTGGGTGTGAAGGAGATCACCAGGGCTTGGCACAGTTCTGTAACTGCATCTAGGTGGAGTCAGATACCGCTTCTGTGAATAATCACCAATGTACCCCTGCCTTCTGGCTTGAGAAAGGACTAAGGAATGCGCTAGGGCTTGGTTGGGTTGCAGCTCAATCACTGGGCTTGGGCAAAGCTAGATGGTCCCTCAGCAGGTAAGTATCAACATGCCGCTCTCTCCAGGCTTGAGGAAGTTTTAAGGACAGCAGGAAGGCTGGGTGTGGAAGCTGGCCAGGATTTGAGCCTGGGAGGCCCGTCAACTGTGCCTCATGCAGGGCAGTGCTGTTAGGTATCCTCTCAGGTGGTGTGCCTCCACTGGCCACAGAGCAGAGCCACTGTCAAGATCTGCATGTCCATCACTGTGAGCCCTACCCCTGTTCGTTGTTTCTAACTGGCCTCAGGTGGTCTAGCCCTGTTTATACTGCTAGTGTTTCCAGTGGGGTGAGACAGGAGAGTGTCACCTATGAATAGGCCCAGAATGTCATGGAAACTGAATGTCTGCCTTCAACCCAACTCTCCCTTCTCTCTGTAAAAACCAGCAGTTCCTGGGAATCTCTGTGTGCCAGACTGTGCTGACTTGGGGGAGGGGTAACATAGTCAAAGAGAAACTGCCCCTCTTACCCTTCAAGTGTAGCTGTTCTTAGTCTGTGGTCTAAGGAGTTGTCTCAGCCTCACTCCCATGTACTGGGATGTTCATCAAGGCATTCTTGTCTGTGAATAGTTGCAAATTGGATTTCTGTAGAAGACAGTGGAGCCAGAGAATTCCTATTCCACCATCTTGCTGATGTCATTCTGTTTAACCTCTCATTTTTTTATAGATTGTTTCTCACATTGTATTTCGTTTCCATATTTTCTGCTCTTTCCTCCTCAGCCCTGTGGAACGCCCACACCACATGCTCCCAGGCCCTAGCCCCTCCTACCTGGACTGTGATGCCACTTCCCAGCCTCCACACTGTCTTTACTCTGCCACCAGGGTCCTCTGCCTCTCTCTTTTGTGCTCATTCTTTCTTAAATAACTTCTCTTTACATTGCCAACACTTTGTCTAGTCATAAATCTGTTATTATCCTAAGATATACAACTTGAGTGATTTTCTTATTCATTCAACAAGTGATTTATCGAGTAAATTATGTATCTTTAATCATATATTCGTTTAGTTTTTGTCTACTTGTCCTTTAGTTTTTTGCCTTTATTGTGTTCACTTTTCTTATTCCTCAAGTATTCAAGTGGACTAACTATATCTCCTGAGTCAATTATTATTATTCAAAATAGTTGCCTAATGAATGTTTTTAAGGATGATGAGTGCTGCCTGAATGGGCCATTAATTAAAGTTATAGAATTCTCTTTAAAGATTTAAAAATATATATAATAGGCATACTTTCTAAAAGAATTTGCAAAAAATTCTGCCAGAGGCTTGTTAAAGGACCCATTGTGAGGTCTTTTTATTTCTTTTGTTTCTGTGACTTGAGGCTGTAGGAAGTATGAAAAGATTGTAGGTAATTATTTAGAATGGCTTATTATAGATCTCCTGAAAGCTGAAATTATGCATTAAATAATGTTCAAGGGCTTTCTTATTTTGAGTCTGTCAAATATTTTATTAAAAGTATTAGATTGGAGCCATAACTGTGAGGATCACATATTTATTCTGGTTAATGACTTGACAGAGATTATTGGGTGGTGACTGAATTCTTTAAATGGAAGAAGAAGATGAATATAACAAAGACTACAAGGACATATAAACTTATCTTCTCTTTCATCCTTCTCTCCTTTAGTAGATAATAGTTATGTGCTGAGCACATTGGTAGACCCTGGGAAAACAAGGCTAAGCAAAACTACATATGGACCCTGCCCTGAAGAAATTTAATATGTAGCAGGGAAGAGAGACGTTATGTATAATTATACAAATAAGTTTCTAGTTATAAATGGATAACTGCTATGAAAGAATAGAGTAATTTCATACTCCAAAATAAGAGGACTTGCCCTGGCCTGAGAGGTACCCAGAAAGCTTACTTAAGGAAGAATCATTTAACTGAGAATTATATGTTGAGTAGGAGTTGAAGAGGCAGAGTTGATGATGGGGCAGGATGTAGACAAAGGGAACAGCATGTGCAGATAGGTCAGGTGGTGGTAATGGTGAGCATGTGCTTTCAGGGAAGAACTAAAAAGAGACCAGTGTGGCCCAAATACTGACAGGGAACAAGTGATACTGGGTTTAACTGAAGATATAATCAGATAGGGACTTAAAGGATTATGGTCTTTATCCTAAGAATATTGGGATACCTTTCTTGAGGAGGTGGTGGGGAGGTGGAAATAGAGAGGTGGGCAGGGAGAGAGAGAGTTAGAGAGAGATAGAGAGAGAGAATGAGAGAGAGAGAGACAGAGAGAGAGAGAGAGAGTGTATGTGTGTGTGTGTGTATGTGTGTGTGTGTGTGGCTGCCATGGAAGAAAAACTTAAAATATTAGAAGTTGTCTGAGAAAGAGCTGAAGGCACATTTTTTAGAGATGTTGAATGATGAAGCTTGGAAAGTGGTAGGTGATGCAGGTTAGATAATTAGATTGATTGAGGTGATGTCTCACAAGTAAAATCCATGGGGATTGGTGATAGATTAGATATGGAGGTAGGCAAGAAAGAGGTTGTCAAAGATGCGCCCTAATTTCTGCAACTGGTGGGTGAACGGTAGTGCTTTAACTATTATGGTGGTGATTTCTTAGGCGGGACCAGGCTTCTGGGGGTAGAGAATGAGTTTAGTTGTTAAATTTGCCATTCACATGCAGAGTAAGCACTACTGATTACGGAGCTTACAGGAGGGTCTTGGATTGCTGATATATATTGGAAGTTCATAAGCAGAGGTTATCTTACTACAGGCAGAGATATCTTGGTTGAGACTATTGAATCAGCTCGTTTAACCCTTAACATGAGGGATGTTAAGATCCCCCTGAATTCGTTCTTTACTGTCTCCAGTTTTATAAAGCTTATGAAAAATATATGGCCATTTAAAAGGCAAGTTTATTGATAACCCCTTTTTTGACTGTCTTAACTTTTTATGCAACATTTGCTGAAGTGTGATAGTACTTAAATCTATTACTATAAGTAAACATGATCAGTAGTTCTTGATATGTGTGAGTAAGGATATAGGGTTTCCCATTGTAACCTATGGGCTGAAATTGTAGAAGAGGCTCATGCTTTCTTATTCTTGGTGCTATCTTAATATCTAATCAGTCTCGTTTGATACCTTTATGTTCCAATGTGTTTATCTAAGTGCTGGAATTTGCGCATGTTTTTCTATGGTTTCTTGTTTCTCCCAGTTTTATTTAAGTCTGGAAATTATTTAGTATTACATATAACATAGTAAGCCCCTTCCTTCCTAACTTGAGTAGATATAACTATGTCCTTATAGCTATTTTTTACTTCTTTTTTAGGAGCAACCCTATTAACTGAAATACATATATATATATATATATATACACACATACATACACACACACCTATATACATACATATATATATATATATATATGTATGTATATATGTATGTATATAGACGTGTGTGTATGTATGTGTATATGTATATGTATATGTACGTATATGTATATATGTATGTATATAGGTGTGTGTGTATATATATGTATTTCAGTTATATATACACATACACCTATATACATATATACATATACACATACATATATATATATATGTATATAGGTGTGTGTATGTATGTGTGTGTATATATATATAGGTATATATGCATATAGATATATAGGTATGTATAGATAGATAGATATGGATAAGGTCTCAGCCTGTTGCCTAGGGTAGAGTGCAGTGGCATGATCATGGGTCATTGCAAGCTTAACTTCCTGGGTACAAACATTTCTGCCACCTCAGCGTCCCAAGCAGCTGGGACCACATGTGCTTGCCACCATGCCTGGCTAATTTTTAATTTTTTGTAGAGACAGGCTCCCACTGTGTTGCCAGGTCTCAAACTCCTGGGCTCAAGCCATCTTCCCACTTTGGCCTCCTAAACTGCTAGGATTACAGATGTGAGCCACTGCACCCAGCCTTGCTTCAAACTATCAAAAGTATGGTTTCCTGATAACATTTCAAAAATCATTGGCAGAATATACTCCAAAAATCATAAATTTGTTTATATCCTTTGGCCTAATTAACTAACTTGAAGAATTTATCAAATGAAGATAATTAACATGAAGAATTCTGTCTCTACTTAATATGTAAAAATTAAATATGGATATTTAAAATTTTATTATTATTAAAATATTTAAAAATTAAATATACAACAAATATCAAATGTAGGTAAATTATTAAATATATTTACCTATATGTTAATACGTATATATTATTATCTATGCACTGAAATTATAGAGTTGAATACTATGTAGAAACCTAGAAAACTGATATTAAAGATATGGTGTAATATTGTTAATTAAGAGTTATTTTATATTTATACTGTTTATAACTGTGTCAGTTATGAATTCATATGAATGGTAACTAGAAAGGAAAATGAAACATTTCATGATGGGATTATACATATGTTTCACTTTTAAAAGTATCCTATGCTATCTAATGAATATTAAGTTGAACGTAAAAGAGTTTAAAATTAGGTTGGGTTTTAGCAGCCAGTAATTTCTTTTTTATTAAATGGGTGTGGCTACCTCATCAAGCTGGCTTGATCATTCCAAAGCACTTAAAAGATTATTATTTACATCCTGTTATTTCAGAAATTGAAGTGTATTTGGGTACCTCAGACATCACAAGAGAGCTTTGAGATTTTGGAAGATTTTGCTTTGGAACCAATGCAGGGAGTGTGGGAGGTGACAGTTTACATCTCACTCAAGTTGTCTTTTCTTTCCTTCCTGCAGCCCACATACTTCTTATCGGCCAAGATATGTCTGCTCTTTATTGCTGGAATTTGGAGCATAATCAATTCTCTTTTGTTCTGGAAGTACCTTCTGCTTATGATGTGGCTTCTGTTATATTAAAGTCCATTAATTCAAGCAAGAATTTAATAGCTTTAGTGGGAGCTCATTCACATATATATGAACTAGTCTACATTTCCAGCCAGTCTGACTTTATTCCTAGGTAGGTTCAACATTTTATGCTAAGTACCTTTATGCTCACCGTAATTTTGTATGACACCTCATTTCCAAGTTTTTAGTGACTGAAAAATATACAAAATATAAGAGCTATTTACCAGCCTGAAATTTGATTATTATCCATATTTTGAATATCTTTTCTACCAAGTTAATCAGTATTACATGAATATTTTGGATTAAAATTTTATTTACAAAATGTTATGATTCATCCAAACCTTTAATATCAGTTAATGTAATGGTAACTTTATGAGTAGTCTACTATGCATATATGTTAAATTTGTTGTAGTTGACTTATTTTATATATACTTCTTACGGTAGTTCAGGCGAGCTGATATTTGAACCTGGTGACAGAGAAGCTACAATAGCAGTAAATATCCTTGATGATACAGTTCCAGAAGAAGAAGAATCCTTCAAAGTTCAACTTAAAAATCCCAAAGGAGGAGCGGAGATTGGTATTAATGGTTCTGTAACAATAACCATTCTGTCAAATGATGACGCCTATGGAATTGTTGCATTTGCTCAGGTAATGACACTAAAGACCCCACACTTGCAATGGAAAATGTTTTATTTATTGTGTTTGTGTATTCGCTGTTATTAGCATTTAGTAAGTCATAATTTGAATATTATCAGCCTCTCTCCCTTCCCTTTTCCCTGCCTCCCTTTTATGCTGCATTCTAGGGTGAATTCTACTGAAATTTTGCAGTTTGCAGTCTTACACACTGGACTCTCTGAGTTAACTTGTCCTAATTTTTTGGTTATTTTTGGATTGCTTTTATAGGATTAACTTTGAAATGTTACAAGTTGATCTTGGTCTAAAAGTTTGGCTCTGTTGTTAGCCCTGTTACCAGAGGGCAAGATTCTAAATACAATATAAACCGTGTGATATTATATTACTGTCCTGTTATACTTTTGTTACTTAGGTGGAGAGGGGAAGAGACTGATAGGTGGGGTGGGGGAAGGTAGAGGAGAGAGAGAGGGTTGTAACTGTATGTATGTTGGACACATGTAAATGTCTTTTCCTGAGGAAAGAGAACCGTGCAAATCCTAAGTCACTCCCATGCCCAGACTTCATATTTCTTTATCAGCAAGCAAAAGGACATCTGTTATTTGCATCATTTAGTCATTTTGGCAAAGTGAATTCTTCTTAATTCGAGTTATAGCTGCATGTATCTTTCTCTGAAATATTTTACATATAAGGAAAACCTAACCCAAATTGGTCTACACACTAAGAACATGTCCTTGGAGAAGGTGAGCTTCAGAGTTAGTTGGATACTCAACGTCATTATGGCTGAGATTACTTCTATCTCTCTACTTTGCCATCACAAAATTGACTTTCATTTGGTTGTTTGAAAGCTGATGTTATTGTTAAGGTTACTGCGTTCTTGTTCATGTTCAGTTGGGGAGAGAGAGATGTTTAATGTGATTCTCAAGGTAAGAAAGAAATTTCCCAAAAGCTTCTAGAAAATGGCTCATGTATCATTGTCCAGAACTGGGTAACAAGCCCACTCACTCATTCATTTGTTAATTCATGCAGCAGATATTTAACAAATGACTGTTATGTACCAGATGCTGTTTTAGATGCTGCTAGAGTCATGTTAGAAAATGAAACAGTAAAGTTCTTTATTTTCATGGTCATTAAATTCTAGAGAGGGCAAGGGGAGACCAACAGTAAACACAGACATAAGAAAATATGTACTATATCTGGTGGTTTTGAGTACTATGAAGAAACGTTAGGCAGGGAAGGCAGATGGAGAATGCAAGGGAGGGAGGGAGTGGAGATTGTATGTGGGGAAATCTAAAATAGTATGATCAGTAAGGGCTATTTGGAGAAAATGACAGAAGGACACAGACTGGTGGGGGATGAGGGTGTGAGCTATGTAATATCTGGAGTAGGAACATTTAAAGCAGAAGGACCGATCAGCAAGAGCAAAGGCCCTGCAGTGCAGCCCTGCCCATCTGGAGCAACAAGGAGGCCACTCTGGCTGATGTCTGCATGTAATAGGGGATGATGTTCAACAGCTGCCGGGCCAGGGCTTTGTGTCGGGGATCTCCATGATCACCCACGGTTTCGGTGAGTCACTAAGAGGACTCACAGGACCTAGCATTTAGTCATACCCATGGCTATGATTTATTACAGGAAATAATACAAAATAAAATAATTGAAGGGAAAAAGCTCATGGAGTAAAGTCCAGAGGAAGTCCGGGCAAACTTCTAAAATTCCCCTGCCAACACCTCCATCCCCTAACTCCCCTCCCAACCTCCCCATCCCCCCCCCACCCATTGACACAGGAGACACTTAATTCCCCTGCATTGAGTTGTCACAGCATGTATAAAATATTGACTCAGTATCCAGGATTTTAACTGGGGTCTGATCACGCAGGCACCCTCTGCCTGGCACATACCAAAATTCTAGGCTCTCAGAAAGAAAATGAATGTTCAGCATAAACCACATTTACTATGCAGTTTAGGCAATTGGGAGCTACTTAACAGTTCTGGGAATGGTGGGAACTCTCCTGAAATCCAAGTTCCCAGACACCAGCGGAGAGCCAACCTGTGAGCAAGCCTTTAAGCAGTCAGGTGTGCTGTGTGAACACTTTCCTGCACAAGCCCATTAGTACTGTAGTGAATTTGGTTCCTGAGGGAATTAGAGAGCCTTTGAAGGGGGTGGAGTAGAAAAGTGAATGATGTGACTCACATTTTAGAAGGAACAAATCTGACCATAGTATAGAGAATAGATTGTAAGCGGGCAAGGACAAAAATAGACCAGTTAGGAGTTACTGTAGTAATAGAGCAATAAATGATGGAGCTATGGGAAGTATGAATTTGCTGTTCACTGAGATATGGTTGACTACCGGAAGAGCACGTTTAGGGGATAACATGAGGCATTTGGGACATGCTTAAAGTCTTGTGTCTATTGCATGCAAGGGTCAGAAGTTTACACTGCTACTCGGTCTGGCCCATCCCCGGAGCTAAGCAAAGATCAGTGTCCCCTGAGCCATCTCTGCCCAGTAGAGGTATAATGTGTGCCACATATGTAAATTTAAGTTTTCTAGCAGCCTACATTTTTAAAAAAGTAGGAAGAAGCCGGTCATATTGGCTTTAATATATTTTATTTAACCCAATGTATCAAATATTATTTAAACATACAATTAACCTAAAATTATTGAGGAAATATTTTACATTTTCTCATATCTTATCTTCAAACTCTATTGTGCATTTTACGCTTGTAGACTAGCTACACTAGCTACATTTCAATCAGTCAGTAGCCACATGTGGCCAGTGACTACTGTGAAGGACAGGACAATGTTAGGACATGAACTGGATTGTGGGTGGGAAGAGTTAGAAAGAAACAGGAGGACCCGTATTTGCATTAGGTACTCACTCCTTTCTTCCTTTTCTTCCGATCTCTGCAAAATGACACCTTACCAGAAATATCTTCACTGATGGAAAATTGCAGCTCCCCTCCTTTGTTCTGTATTTTTTTATCCCTATTAAAGTTTCCTCTTTATGACACATAATTGACTAGCTTGTCTATCATCAAGTTTTGTTTGTTTGTTTGTTTGTTTACTATAATTGAAGAGTGTGAGAGCTGGGACACTACTGCATTCACAGCTTTATCCTTGCACCCAGAAAATGCCTGGCACATACTAGGGATGTAGGATGAGCCTGTCATTCTGTGGGAGAGGCAGAATACTTACAAGGCCTTCTCAAGGCCTTATACAAGTGTATAGGGCCTAGCTGGGCTTCATGGGGTGAGATCCGACATGCTCTGCTGCTTGCTTCCATCTTCTCACCCTGCAGCCTTGTGGCAGATGGAGAGCACATGCTATTCCTCAACTGTCTGAGCATGGGACATTTCCCTTTATGAAGATTGTTCCAAAATTGTTCTAGAGACATAAAAATCACTGTTATTTAATACTTGCCAGTAGATACTGAATTCTTTCAATCTGTTCAGTAGAATTCTTCATTACAAGTCTTTTATGTCTGGACAATCTCATTTCAAGAGGAGATTTAGTAGATAATGAGAATTTCTTGAATATTTTCTGGCTGCATGAAGTGCTCATTTTACTAACCCTCATTAATGGAGGGCATGGAGCCAGAGAGAGCTGGCTTTTTAAAAAGGCATTGTCTTTTGTGAATAAATAATATGCATATTTTAAAATCAAGGCATTTTATTTAGGAATGTTTGATTGCCTAGAGCAAGATTTTATTACTATATAACATCTGTAACAGTGTGTTAAAATGCTGTGTAAAATATCGCCAAAGGACAGGATCTCTACTCATTAGCATTCTAAGTAGAAGCTCTCATAAGTTTTAAGAAATTTATGGGTGAATCTCTTTTCAGGTTATCATAGTAACATGAACAGAAAGATTTTAAAAAATCTTTACACTCCATATTCTTGCTTTACTGCATGTGGAAAAACCAGAGGTATTGCAAGATAAGATTCTTTGAAGCATTCTTTTTGAGGAACAGTTCATGAAATGGCTGGCAAGAGATGTGTATGTTTGGTGAAGAATGTTGGAGTGACACAGAAATAGATATTAGTTTGGGACAAAAGAAAGAGGCTAGCAAGCATAGATGAGAAGAAAGAAAGAAAGTAAGGAATTCTGTCACAAGGGAAAGGAATATTTCTGGCAGAAAAAACAGTTGTAAAGGCCATGAGCTAAGGATGGAACACCATCAACGGGGACAGAATAGCCCACCGAAACATTTCAGAGGATATGAATTTAAGGATAAGAGACATTTTCAAATGATCCGGGAGAAAGTTCTAATTCTCATGACATTGTTGCACACGTTTGGGATATTGGAAACCATATAGGTCAAACTCTTATTTTACAAATAGGAAATCAGAGGTTACACAGGAGGGAAAAGGCTTTTCTGCTCTCTTGACTCTATGTCCTTTCTCTTTTACAAACTTTTTACATGCTATGAATACTTTTATGAAAGTACATGCTTTCTGAGTATAAAAGTAATATGTGTTCACTGAGCAAAATTTGAAAAATGTAGAAACAGAAACACAAAAATAAAAATAATCCTGTAATAATTAACATTTTTCTTTACTTTCACTGAATCTTTTACTTATTCAAACATGTGTGTTTTAAATCATGGACATTCTATATGGCTGTTTTTTAATTGTTTTTCACTTAACGATATCATGTTGCTTAGGACCATGAACTTTGTAAATTCATAATAACATGCGAGAAAAAAAAGTCTGCTTAGGTAATTTCAGGTAACTCCTTGTGACTTTCTGTGTATTTTTCCAGAATTCATTATATAAGCAAGTGGAAGAAATGGAGCAAGATAGCCTAGTAACCTTGAACGTTGAACGCTTAAAAGGAACATATGGCCATATAACCGTAGCATGGGAAGCTGATGGAAGTATTAGTGATATATTTCCTACCTCAGGAGTGGTATGTAATTTACAAAGTTATAGGAGACATTTTAAAATTATGGTTACTAGTGATATATGGGACCAAATCCTGCCTTATGGATGAAGTGTTTGAGTTTGACCATGTCAACATTGGGTAGCTACTAATCATCTTAGAGAGGGATACGATTTAAGGTTAGTTTTCTTATTGTGGGTATTCTTTTTTTATTTTTATAAAATCAAAATTATCCTTTAAAAAGTCATTCTTTTTGAGTTGTAGTACATTGGTTGGCCACATTGTGGGTGTGTTACACTGTCAGAAAGATAAAAATCAACCAAATAAGGATCAAAATGTGGTTTCCAGTTTTAGGCAAGATGAAAGTAGTAAGTAGGGAACAAGTCTGTGTAAAACAGTCAGGCTTATGGAAAAGTAAATCTGATTGTGGAGGGATATAGGTTGGCTTTTCTGTAAATAGACTCTGAGATTGAGAGTTGTAGACAGAGGGGTTTTAGGGAGATACCTCTATGAGGGTGTGAGGAAGGTGAGGATGTACAGAGGGAGAAGTTGGTCCACAGGTGATTGCACCTGAGGTTGATTGCACCTGAGTTCAGGAGATGAGTTGGCCCTTAGGAGTTGTTCCCAGTTTAAAGCTGAGCCATTGGCATCCCCATTTTAGCAGTCCTTGACTTCAGGGTATAACACTGAGTGAGACCATTTGCTGTAGCAAAGGGCAATTCTCAATGAGGAGCACAGAAGCTTTTGTTAACCAGCAGCTGAGGGATGGGTACAACAGTCCCAAGAAGGGATCTGGCCAGAGGACAACATTATCCATTACCAGAGGATAGTATGAAGTTGGAGCTGAGGTTCAAGAATGGAATCAGAATGAGCCAAATAAGTACATTACTAACAACAAGAGGGCTCAGAGAGCCTTTTGTTCCTAGCTGGAAGATGGATTATCTTCTTGGCTTGCCTTCGGTTTCATAGATTAGTCTGTGTATATTGCCCAATTGCTTCTCTGAAGAGTACTTTTAAAGGAACTCTCATGGAATTGTCTCAAAAAAAGGACAGGTGTATATCATGGTTTCTGTATATTAAGAATGTTATTGCAAATTCTATTGCATTTAATATGTACTTTATGTAAGTTACCAAAACTAAGTTGTGTCTGTCAGGTTCTATATGTTCCAATTTATATTTCTCCAATTATAATTTCTTATATAAACATGATTATGATTATTTCTAATTTAAATATATGATGATAATGGTACCTTAAACATAGACTGTATTTTGGAAGAATTAATTATTTCATTCAGGGAGCTAGTACATTTTTTTTCTGCAAAGGGCCAGATAGTCAATATTTTAGGCTTTGTGAGTCATTTGGTCTCTTTGACTACTACTTAGTAGTGAATTAGTACTTAGTGTAGTAGAATTGTGCTAGACAATATAAGCAATATTAGCAGATAATACAGATAGTGATAGACAATATGCAATTGAATGAGCTTGGTTGTGTTCCAGTAAAACTTCGTTTATGACAAATGGGATTGGCCATTGGGCAATACTTATCTGACCTCTGATTTTATTAATAAAGGTCTTGAATTTATTTAACTTTTATATAAGTCCTTATATAAGTCCAGGGGTACATGTGCAGATTTGTTACCTAGGCAAACTTGTGTCATGGGGTTTTGTTGTACAGATCATTTCATCACCCAGGTATTAAGTCTAGTACCCATTAGTTATTTTTCCTGATCCTCTCCCTTCTCTCACCTTCAACCCTTGAATAAAACCCAATGTGTGGCTTTTCTCTCTGTGTTCTCATCATTTAGCTCCCGCTTATAAGTGAGAACATGTGATATTTCTGTTCATATGTTAGTTTGCTAAGGATAATGGCCTCCACCTCCATCCATACACCTGCAAAGGACAGGATCACATTTTTCTTTTGCGGCTGCGTACCTAACAACAGAAATACCATTCAACACAACGATCCCATTGCTGGGTATATACCCAAAGGAATATAAATCATTCTATTATAAAGACACATGCATATGTATGTTCATTGCAATACTCTTCACAATAGCAAAGACATGGAATCAACCTATATGTCCATCAATGATAGACTGAATAGAGCTCTTGAGTTTATATTCTCCATTGCCTTTTCCAGGTGGAAAGATGAATGTCAGCAAAGGTAGATACATAAGCCTATAATGCTAGTTTGAATAATTATAAATAGTTTGTAGCTGCATTTCTGGAGAGGCGTGTGAGGTGGGAAACAACAGAAAATGACATTCAAGAAGTCCTATCAGCAAGGACTTCAGATGCTTTTTAGCAAATTTGGATTTGACTCTTTAGACAGGAGAGACACAAAAGGAGGAGAGAGATGCTTTGATTTGCATCTTTCCCTATCTTCCTCTCTCCACCTGTATGTTAGTTGATTCATTGCTTAATGATATATCTCTTCAGAGTTTAGTGAAAGGAAATAACAATCCAGGCAAGTTTTGTAGAGAAAAAATTTTAAACTAGTATACCTCCTTATTTTATTTTTATGGATCTTTATATGTGGTATCTAGAACTTAGATTCCCAGAGAGCCTATATACTTTATCTTAGAATGGAATTCAGACTTCAGGATTTGAGTCCAGGATTTGACAGTTTGGCTACATAGTTTTTTTTTTTTTTTAATTAGCTTAAAGTTTATAAATGGTTTGCTTTTTCATTTTTTCCTGACAATCTTCTGTTAATGTGAAAGGCATTTGATTTGTAGAATCATATTATTATGTGGCTTAAATATCTCTTATGATTTAAGTTATAGTAAAAGAAAATCAAATTCTTAAATATTCTTACTACATAGTAACAATAACAAAATAAATAACGTCTTTCTTTAAAATTCTAGATTTCATTTACTGAAGGCCAGGCACTGTCAACAATCACTCTGACTATTCTTGCTGATAATATACCAGAGTTATCAGAGGTTGTGATTGTAACACTCACCCATATCACCACAGAAGAGGTTGAGGACTCCTCTAAAGGTGCTACTATTGATCAGGACAGAAGCAAGTCTGTTATAACAACTTTGCCCAGTGACTCACCTTATGGCTTGGTGGGCTGGCATGCTGAATCTGTCTTCATTAGAGTAGCAGAGCCTAAAGGTAAAGCTTGTTAAATATTTTTCAAGTTTTAATGAGAAGCTTCATTGGATAATTTTAATATTTATAAGGAATGTAAATTTCTGTTTTTATATGACTTTTTTAGTTTGACAGGTTATACTCAGTCCTTTTTGTTTATTGTTGTTAAATTTTGTGATCATGTGAAATCATCTAGTAATAATGTTATAGGAAATATATCTTTTAAAAGATACATTATAATATAAGTATTAATATTTTAGTTGTCAGTGCAGTAGAGGCGACTGTTTTTTATTTTACTTTTTCTTTTTCATCCTTCATCTGTTCTCTTTCTTCACTTAGCATCACTTTCTATAGATTTTCAATAGTTTCAGAGAACAATGAGCAACATAGTAAAATGTACATGCACTAAAGGTATTAATTGTTTAATCCAAAATAGTAATTAGAATAATTTTATCCTATGAAGTATACAGTGGTTTCTCAAAATTTTGAGTACTAAAATTGTCACCCAAGTAATTATTCATATTAGCTGCTGGAGAAATAGATTTTTGTAGATACAGGTCATTTGACTTACTTAAATAAAAAGTTATGTATAATAGGTATGTATTTAGAATATACTATGTGAAGGTTCTAAAATTTTTACATAATAGCATGGACATCCAGCTTTCAAGTACCTTTCATTTGAATAGTCAATGAGAAATATAAATGAGGAAGTGTGGTATTTCTGTTCATATGTTAGTTTGCGAAGGATATTGTGTAGTTATGTAGTTATGTTCCTGGGACTTTAATATGGCAAAACAAGTTTTTAAAAATCTAAACACTGAAATAAAATTTAGGTGCTGTGAAGTGCTTTGAGCCTTGTGATAGACACATCACTGTAAGAACAAAATCACTCTTAATGATTAGTCATTAAATGATTACTTTGTGTATATAATTTTTCATTTTTTGAAGATTCTTTTGAGCATTTGTAATCATCATCTCTGCTCAACCTGTGTATCTGTACTTCCCTAAGACTGCAGCAATTTCTGTTAAAGTGTATGACAGGTGCAACAAAGGAGGGTACATTAGAGAATCAGAAGTGGGGGATTAGAACTGGTATATAATGCAAGGAGTTGATGGTGATTCTCTGACCAACTTTGGGAAGCAGGAAGACCAAGCCCGGAATAATCCTTGGGAGTATACATTGTCTTTCTTTTACTTCTTTTTCCTTAACTGTCTACAAGAGATATAGCAGAGTGTTCCACTCTAGGTGCTTGGAACAGCATTGACAGCAAATAGAAAAGCGTATTGCTTGTGGCATGTTTCCCTTACAGAAAACACCACCACTCTTCAGTTACAAATAGCTCGAGATAAAGGACTACTTGGGGATATTGCCATTCACTTGAGAGCTCAACCCAACTTCTTGCTGCATGTCGATAATCAAGCTACTGAGAATGAAGATTATGTGTTGCAAGAAACGATAATAATAATGAAAGAAAACATAAAAGAAGCTCATGCCAAAGTTTCCATTTTGCCGGTGAGTCAGGGCTGCAATGAATATGATCTAAAAGAAAGGAAAATACTCTTAAGTGAAATTGTGATGCTCTTGTGGGTAAAAATCTTTTTTTAAATAAAATGATTCTTTTAAACATAAAAATGTAAGTATTCTAATGTTCCCACCTAGCTAAATATTTACTAATGAATGAATATTCTATAACTGGCTGGCAAAAATGATGTCTATTATTTTTATTTATTCAACTGGAATATTGTTTGAATGAATGTTGAAGCACTGGATAGAGATTAATTGTATCTGATTAGATCCACTGTAATTTTGGTTTGTCAATTTTTAAACTAATGACAACAAATGAAATGCCTAAATCAATCTGTTTATTTTTATTATTCATTTAATAGGACAGTATTTTCCTTTCATGATATGATTCCTTGAATCAGAATTAGTCTTCAGATTGTTTAGATCTGATTTTAGCTATCTGAATTTATTCATATATGTATGGAGAGAGAAAAACAGAGAACAAGAGGAGGAGAATATGTGAATATATCCGTTATGATATACAAGAAATTGAAAGTGGTTAATAGATTAGTGTTAATAATATTATAAAATAATAAATATGTTTTATATTATATAAATATTATATATTATATGCCATCAAATATATTATATATTATTAAATAAATATGTATTATATAATAGTGTTACTAATAGTGATATTAGGGGCTTTAGGCAATAGTATCTTCTGAAGAGCATAATCTGGGAAAGATATAAGGGATGGGATAGAAATGAGAGTTTTCCCCCCTTTTTAGAGTATATTTTATCTTTGGAAATTTTTTATTATGCAAAACAAAGTAAGAAATTTCAAAAAATTAAATATAGGCTTATATCTAGATTTTCAAGTCTAGAGCTTTCACTTTAAAATGTATGTAGCATTTACCAGTATTTCCTAAATTTTCTTTTGGGATATTAAATATGTAAAACCTACAATAGAATATAGTCAACATTTCAGGATAGATTTTAAAAAATTATTTTATTTGCTAATGAGTTTGAAGATTCCATTGAAACATCACCAGATCACCAGTGAGCTAGAATATTCCATAGATTCTGAAGTTGTCAGTGGGAATGTATTAAATTATAACGAGTATCTTTTTTATGTTTGACAGAACTGCCAATCTCTGTCAATAAAGTCAATTATTTCCTTACTGAAAAATATAAAATATTAAATGCAAGTTAAATATCTTAAAAACAAAAACAAAAACAAATAAAAACACCATTTTTCTCCATCCCCCAGGACGACATTCCTGAATTGGAGGAAGGATTTATTGTCACTATCACTGAGGTGAACCTGGTGAACTCTGACTTCTCTGCAGGACAACCAAGTGTGCAGAGGACTGGAATGGAAATAGCTGAGATAATGATAGAAGAAAATGATGATCCCAGAGGAATTTTTATGTTTCATGTTACCAGAGTGAGATGAGCTTTCATTTGTTTACAGTCATACAGAAGCCTCTCCCTGCTGATTTGGCCAGTATTTTATAATATATTTTCTGCAAAACAGTTAGCTTTGCCTGTTTTTATTTTTAAATAGATAACTAGGTAGATTTGTCTTATAAACTAATTCTTAGGTCTCTCTGAGCTAGACCAAAGGATTAAACAATGTTACTTTTATTACATTAAATATGAGTTCAGGAGACCTTTTATGTACACTTTTATCTGACTGTTAATTTCTACTTTGAAGGGTGAAATATAGAAAGTTAAGTCAAAACAATAACTTTAGGAAGATGACTTAATGAGAGTTACCACTTTATCTTGCCTTTCAACTTACATTCTTTACTTAAAGGGCGCTGGGGAAGTTATTACTGCCTATGAGGTGCCTCCACCCTTGAATGTTCTTCAAGTTCCTGTAGTCCGGCTGGCTGGAAGCTTTGGGGCAGTAAATGTTTATTGGAAAGGATCACCGGACAGTGCTGTACTGGAAGACTTTAAACCATCTCATGGGATTCTTGAATTTGCAGATAGACAAGTATGCCAGTCATTAACATATTGGCCTATTTGGGTTGTACTTCAGACATTTTGTAGGCATCCACCAAATAAATGCACATTAGTGATTGCTAAATACGTTATACTTTAAATGTTTCTATGTTAAGTCAATCAGAAATATTATTAATTAAAATACAGTTTATTAATGGGCATAGGAAGAGACTATGAAGATACAACAATCTTACCCTTTTTTGAACCCCCACCCCAATTTTATTTAAAATAAACAGAAGTTACAAACTAGGTTAATAATTGACTTAGAAGTGCCTAACAACGTATAGAAAACTATCTGATAAACTGGACTATTCCTGTGGACTTTAGTTTCTTCCATCTTTTATTTTGTTTCTTAATGCCAGTAAATATAGGTATTTATTTAGAATTTGCACTAAGAGCATACACAATTTTTATTTAATATCTAAAATGTCATTTATAATTTAAAAATGACTAAAATAAGAGAAAGTGAACAAAATAGTTAAAACTTGAAAAACTAAAAAACAATATTCTAGATTTAGGCTAACCAGTGTTAAAAATTATATGACATTCTCCAAGAATTACAAATTTTATAAACTTGGCATTTTGTAATATGTAAGAATAAGATGTTTTCATGCAATTTTTTGTCAGTAAGTGAAAAAGGTACATGAACAACCATGAAAATGTTAGTAGCTTCAACTAGCACATCGGTAGCCTGATTTTGGCTACACAAATTACCAGCATATGTATCAACTTATTAGTTGCTCATGGGGGGCAGTAAATGCTGCTAAAACGTGAGCATACAGATCTAGATTTTCATACACAGAAAAGCCTATTATTGTCAATATTTTCGAAATCCTGAGCTTTTAAAACAGATGTAGAACTTGAAACATTTCCTACTAAAAAGAGGGAAATGCAAGTCAATGAGATTCTTATATTAAAAGCAGAAACAAATACTTTGGTTATTCATTGAAGCAGCCTTCCAACTTTAATGACATTATCAGCACCTTATCTGTACATTAAGTTCAACTCCCATCATTAACCAGCATCCTTAAGATCATGCTTTTTCTTAAAGTTCACATCTTCTAGGGTAGGTACTTTGTATTCTACAGCACAGATTTGAGGTGGAGGCAATTTAATTAGCTTCTGTTTGAGCATTTGATTTTTTTCATGTTTCTGTCTGAGTGTGATGCCCAGGACCTTTCTTTGTTGTTAAATTAAAGAGGTAGATTTAGGTAGAGACACTTCATTTTTCTGATAAATGTCTGTGTCAGAAACATTGGAATATTTTTGTGACCAACAGTGAAATTGCAAGCTGGATCAAATTTTATTTTTTATACGTTTATCAAATCTTTTAACATAGACTCAGATAATTAAAATAAATCCTGATTATAAACATCCAGGAATATTAAATTTGGGTTTTCTTTCTGCCTTTCTTTTTGACTACATTGTGAGAACAATATTTGAAACCAATGGAGTTTATTTTGATTGTTGAAGACAATGATAATTTTTATGTCAATTTCATGTCATGTAATATTAATACCAAGCATACTGCATTTTATGTTTGTGTACTGGTGTTAGAACCTGCATGATGTTAAAAAAAGTTTATGAATAAGGATTTATTGTTTTTAACTGTAAATAGTACTATCGTATCACCTCAACAATTTTTTACCTTGAAAATAATAGACTAAATTTCTGACTTCTGAAATGCCATAAATATACACGACTTTTAAAGTATTACTAATGTAATAAGCAAAAAGACCTACTTTTTTGTACCATGTTTTAAAATTCAACTAAAAAATTAAAATATATATATATATATATATATATATATATATAAGCAAAAACTGTTATTACATTGTTTCTTTCTTCATTTCCTCTTTTCCTCTCTCTTTTCTTTCTTCTCATTCTTCCTTCCTTCCTTTCTTGCTTTCATAGGTTACTTCAATGATAGAAATCACCATAATTGATGATGCTGAATTTGAACTCACAGAGACATTCAATATTTCCTTAATCAATGTTGCTGGAGGTGGCAGACTTGGTGATGATGTTGTGGTAACTGTTGTTATTCCACAAAATGATTCTCCGTTTGGAGTATTTGGATTTGAAGAAAAGACTGTAAGTTAAATAGACAGGCTACTTTTTCAAGTAATTTTGAGTAGAAACTATCTTTCATTTTTGTTTGGAAAGTATTACTCTACACATATGAGCCTCTTCTCAAGGATCTTTTGAGTGGGCTATTGAATTAAGGGCCAATCCTCCAGCCTATGCACACAGTTTGATAGTAATGTGAGCCCTTAATATCAGTAAATTACAAAGGGGAACAGATTCCTATTTATGGGTATAGTAGACCAAGATGTACTTTTCATCCATACCATCTATTCTCTGGGTGCCTTACTGCCAGAACACCATCCTTGTCATAGGCAGGATCCTGTCAGGGTCTGGGTGTTATATCCCACAATGGGTTTACCTGGTGAGGGATTTATATTACCCAATGTTATGCTAGTCTGTTGTGACTTATATAGAACAAAACACCACAGTCACCCCCTGAGCTCATGTATTTCTCTGTATTTCTCCTCTCTTACTTCTCATTGGCTGTTTACTTCCAAGATTTGAAAGAAGGAATCCAATTATTATTGATTCAGAGAGAGAGAGAGAAAGAAAGAACCTAATTAATCATGAAAAATAAGTATTTGTGCAGCCAGGTTTGGTACCTAGAACTAAATTATCACTGCGTCTTAAATATAAAACACTATAAATTCCATCATAATTATTATTACATAACTATGACATAACATTATGACCTTACCTTTCAAAATAAATTCCAAGGTGTGAACTAGCCATAAAAATATATGAGGTAATCCCCATATACTCAGCAACTTTTCTGGTTCCACATGTCACCATTCCCTTCATTTAATAACTTATAGGTAGTCAGTAATTCACATAGATCACTTTTAATAAATAAACCAATTGCTGTGATGCCCACTCTCTACTTTCCTGTGGTTGCAAGGCTAGACCGACAGCTTGCCTATCAGGGCTAGATTTCCTGGATACTCCAAAATTTAAATGTAACAAATAATTGCCTAATGATTTAGCTATTGAAATTTCAACTTTGTAAGAAAATGGGACCTATAAGAGGCACAGAACAAACTTTCACTGTGGCTCAATTAACTCTTCCTTGGGAAAAAAAAAAATTGGCAGCAGTATTTGTAAGGAGTGTTGGATTGACAAAAGATTAACTGTGACTATCTCCCCAAGCAGCAGAATATTACACATGAATATGTAATTTGTTAATAATTTATTAATAAATAATAAATTTATTAATAATAAAATTAATAATATTGTTACAGCTACAAATTTTCCATTTGTCTTAGAGTCTAAAGGTAAGATTTAGGTTACCCAATTCCTGCTGTATTGTTGAACATGTAAAGCATGCATGCTTGAGCTTTAATTCATTAGGTGACAATGGCTATTATGATTGTTGGTGATAGTAGTAGCCACTTGTTGCTCCGCCCTTTGTGACTGCTTTCCTTGTGTATATTCTGTCTTTCTTATAACAAAAGTTTTTTGATAGTATGGAGTTTATCTTTTAACAATAAGATGCACAATATTGTACACACAGTCAGCATCCTGTTAGCATTATTTGGTGACACAGATTAGATTCACAGCTGAGGAACATTGAGAAAAGACTGTTAGCATAAATCCATCAAAATTAACAAGCTGTTCACAAGGGCAATGTGATAAGTATATCACAGCCCTGGGAATAGCAGAGACCCATCCATGGAAATCTACTTGTGAAACCTAATCTAAAACATTCCATCTATGGAATCAAAGAAGACTTATATAATGGATTTTCTCCATTTTTTTCTTACTAAATATCTCTGGTCCCTGAGTAGTGGTATGATCAATGTGGAGTCAAAATAATCCTAATTCGTTTCCAGGCTCCTCATCTCCAAATATATGTGTATATCTGGCGCTCAGATTTCTATGAGTTTCTATGAAGCTTAAACAAGATCAGGTATATGTAAGAACTGACACACAATAGATGCTGGTTTCAGTTTTTTCCAAATCTGTGCTCTTGACATTCATCACAAATCTCATGGGGAAAAAAAAAAAAAACAAGATTGTATTGCATGTTAAGCTTCTATCCATCTTGAAAGTAGGAAGCATTGTGTTATATTTTCTATTTATATGATGGATGGATGATATAGGTTCAATGAGGACTTTGCTTCACAGAGTCAACATATGTACTTCATTTAAATCTGTTAATAAGGACTTGTGTAAAAAACAAATAGTGCTGGTAAATTAAT
Organism: Cebus imitator; assembly: GCF_001604975.1. NCBI lineage: Eukaryota > Metazoa > Chordata > Mammalia > Primates > Cebidae > Cebus > Cebus imitator. The sequence goes on from NW_016107331.1 coordinate 11,325,233, forward strand.
GTATTGAATTTCCTTCTCTGTATCAGATTAATAAAACCACTTTTGAACTTTGACTCACTAAGTAGGTACATTACAGATAATTCAGAGGACAATTTAGGTCTGTATTAAGTGCGGAGCTTGATTGTAGTAGCAAAGATCTCCCACAAATCTCAGTTTCTTCACATAGCAAGTGTTCATTTCTTCTTTATGCAGGAATCCTGCACCAGGGTGCCCAGTTGGCTGATGCTTATGGACACCTGTTATTCAACTGGTGACTCTCAAGGCACTAGATTCTGTTCATCTTGGGGTTCTGTCCTCTACTAGATCCTGGGTGTCCTCTCAATTCACCTGCCAAATGGAAAAGGAGAGGATATGTGGTCTTGTTGTAGAAGTTTATGCCAAGAGTATTAGCAGCATAAATCATTTCTGCCTCTATTCTCAGGGTCAGAATTCAGTTGCATGCTCTACCTAATTGCAAGAGAAGATAGGAAATGCCAACTAGTTGAGCATCTAAGAATAGAAAAGAAGTGGGGATTGGTAAAACATTTTTTTCTACCATATGATCGTAACATGTAACATTCTAAATTTTAAAACTGTAGTCATTGTAAACAGAAATAAGATTCTACTTGTTTATCTGCTCTTTTTTTGTTGTTTTGTCTTACTGAATTTTCTTCTTTCAGGTAATGATAGATGAATCCCTTTCATCTGATGACCCTGATTCATATGTGACATTGACGGTTGTCCGGTCCCCAGGAGGAAAAGGAACCGTCCGACTTCAGTGGACTATAGATGAGAAGGCTAAACATGACCTTAGTCCTTTGAATGGAACCCTTCATTTTGATGAGGTATAGTCAGCATTAGGACTTCTGTAATTTTTTTAAATTTGTCTTTGATTTTCTCTTTTTTAAAAATTGTAGATTGAGGGAGCACATGTGCTGGTTTATTACATAGGTATATTGCATCATGCTGGGGTTTGGGCTTCTAGTGAACCCAAAACCCAAATAGCGAATACAGTATGCAATAGATAGTTTTTCAACCCATACTCCACTCCCACCGTCCAACCTCAAGCAGTCCTCAGTGTCTGTTGTTTTCATCTTTATGTCCATGTGTATCCATTGTCTAGCTCCTACTTATAAGTGAGAACACATGGTATTTGGTTTCCTGTTTCTGCATTAATTCACTTAGGATAATGGCCCCTAATTGCATCCATGTTGCTTCAAAGGACATGATTTAATTATTTTATATGACTGTAGTATTTCATGGTGTATATCTACCATGTTTTCTTTATCCAGTTCACTGTTGATGGACACTTAAGTTGATTCCATACCTTCACTATTGTGAATCAATAGACTGATGTCTGGTGTTGAGTGGAGGCACCTGCCCTGGTGCAGGGTACGGGCAGGGAAGGATGGTGAGAAGAGATCATGTTGGAATGTGTTGTGTCTCTGAGTGGTCAGGGTGTGCACCAGCCTCTAGTCCTGAGCCGGCAGGAATGAAGTCTGCTTTCCTATCATGCTCGTGTTGCAGGACTCATTACTTTCAATTCATAAAGACTTTGTCCTTTGGTTCCTCAGTGCAGCTACAGGTCACAGTGGCACCCCTCTAAGAGCTGCTAACAAAACGGGCTCAGGGGAGGGTCTCTTCCCCAACTCCAGGGTGAGCAACTTCATGACTTGTCAGTCCTCCGTTGCTGGGACACTGCTGCTCTGTGTAAGGAGTGGGAGTTGGGGCCTGTTCTGCCTGTAAGCCCAAGTGGCACAGGCTCACTTTTAGCAGAGATGGAGCCACTAAAAAAAGCTCAAACAAATGCTTTCTTTGTGTGCATGTGTTAACTCCCAGTGAGAAGAACCACAGCTGTGTCTGCAACAGTCTAGAGGGGGAGATGACCCCCTCTGTACAATTGTCCCTTAGCATTGGTGCTACCCCCTTCAGTGACTGGCCCTATGCCTATGTCTCCTTTGTCTCAAGAGGGCTTTGGCAGGCTCTGCTCCCCCTCTTTTATGGGCAGCCCACACTGTGGGTTAGATCTCCAGAAGTCCTTGAGCTCCCTGGGACCCACCTGTCCCCCATGCTTCCAAACATCAGAGCTGGTTGTGGGGTGGTTTGCAGGAGATCTGGTGGTGCAGTGACTTGGGCAGAGAGGTCTCAGACAGGGCAGTGGCACTATGGGTATACAACCAGTATGGGACACTACATCTCAGCTTGGGTCTGAGGGAAGCATAGGCATGCCTGCACAAGTTAACAACCTGGTTCTCTGTCCCTGGAAAGTTCCCAAATCACCACTGATGGCATAGTTATGGGTCATGAGCATGGTGGGGGTCCTCAAAAGCTTGGCAGTCAGGAGATTGTCAGAGGAATGAGGGGAGGAGAGAGGCACTCCCACCTACTCTTTTCATGGGGCTCCAAGCTCCTTGGAGGTCAGTCTCTGTGGACCCTTGCTGCTTCCCTTTTCCACACACCAGCTTCTTCCCACGTGCCCTCTGACAGATCCTGACTCTCTTCCCTCAGTTTTCTGTTCAGAACTTGTCCTTTCACTGGTAACTCTGATCATCTTCCTGAGGAGAACTGGAGCCTGATGTCCCTAGACAGGCATCTGCTCAAGGCACTGAGGGGAATGGTGACTGAGTCACCCTGTGTGGCAAGACCTCAAGAGCTGTCTTTGATTTTCTTTTGCATAGTATTACTTGTGAATTCATGTGATAATATTTACTATGTCTGGAATTTTTTTGGAACTTCATATGCATGATGGAGGAAAAGTCACACCACATACACACACACACACACACACACACACACACACAGAAACTCTAGATATCTGAAATCAAATTATTTTTATTTTTTGAAAGTATTTGTTTAAAAGTTTTTATTGATACATAATTGGCATACATATTTTCAGAGTACATGTGATAACAGAGTACATTTGATATGTTTATGTAATCAAACCAGAGTAATTGATATCCATCACCTATTCTGCAGCTGTTTTTTACCTATATTCTTTTTTTTTTGGAAACAGGGTCTTGTTCTGTTACCCAGGCAGTAATGCAGTGATGCAATCATATAGTTCATGGCAGCTTTGACCTCCCTCCTCAAGCAATTTTTCCACCTTAGCCTCATGAGTAACTGGGACTACAGACATGTCCCACCATGCCCGGTTATTTTTTAATTTTTAATTTTTTTTATAGAGACAGTGTTTCTCTATGTTGCCTAGGCTGGTCTCGAACACCTGGGCTTACGCAGTCCTCCCAAAGTGCTGGCATTACAGGTATGAGCCACTGTGCCTGATCTATAGTCAAATTTTTAAATTCAGACTGTGCCCACATTTTACCATCAAAACAACCCTCTCTCACATTTTTTCTCTCCTAATTGAAGGCAAAGCCAGCCAACCAAGCTGGATGCCTGGGTGTCATCCCCAGCTGCACCCTTTCTGTAATTGTTACATGTATTTGATTACCAAGTCCAGTCAGGTTTCCCTTTAAGTGTGCTTTCTGACTATTCTGACTGTGCAGAACTTCTATACTGACTCAAAATACTGATTGCATTATGTTAAGACAATGTCAAACTTACAAAAACTCCTAATTTTTAATATCCATTTACACTTTGAAAAAAAATTAAGGAAGTTTTTCAGCCAATCGAAAAACTGAAACGCAATAAGTAGTTTGAGAATGGCAAGCGTATTACAGTCCATCTGCATCTGCCTCAGCCTCCCACAGTGGTAATAAGCAAAGGTGCAAGGTCCTGTCTACTTTGAGGGAGAAACATAATCTCTTGGCCCATGAAGTTGGTTTCTGTAACTTGTGGAATGACTCCCCTTTTCAGAGTTTTGTCAGACATTTACAGATCTATTTCTTTATGTCTTTATCAACATCAGCCTGAGAACTTTGGCTGGAGTATCAACCAACCCTCTGTAGGATGTGATTTTTCTAGTTGCCTGTGTTCACTCAGTTTCTTTTTCCTCTTTCCCATCTTTGGCCAGTTTTAATATTCAAAAGAAGTTGGGAAAGGCAGTATATGGGACCCCGTTAAGCTGAGCACAGAGTTTCATTATCAATAATCTCAACCTAACCACAGGACGGTGATATTTACCAATCAAACTCCTAAGTCTTCTTCTGGAAGGGAAGATGGGGAGATGGAAGAGACAATCTGATTCTAAAATATACATGGAAATACAAAAATGCCAAGAATAGCCAGCAACTCACAAAGAAGAATATGAAGGGTGGCTCTACTTAACCAATGTGTAAAGTAATACACAGTCAAAGTAAATGAGACAGTGTGATATTTTCTCTGGGATAAACAAATAGGCCAAAGAGAAGAAAATAGTCCAGATTTGTCAGTCCTTTTACAGTTTTTGCTTTTTAGAATCATGTTTTGATTCTAAACAGCTTTCTTAATTTAATAACTAAACAGCTTTTTTAAATTAATAAAGATGAAACCAGAGGGCAATTAGTTAACAAAAATACCAAGAGAAACTGATTAATAAGTTAAAAAATATCTTACAAAATAAGAATTGACAGAAGGAAATAATTATTAAAAGAGAGAAAATATTGAAAATTGTAAGAGACTATAGAAATATAGGCTATATAAATATAGAGAAATTTTAAAAACCTATGTGAAATTGGCCCTAGCAGATGTACAAAGTCTGAACATATGCACTTTTGAAAATGAGTAGAGAATAAATATTAAAAACATTAAAAGCTTCGGTTTTCCAAAGGGATTCCACCAAATATGTTATATGGTCCATGTCTACTTTTTTTTTTTTCAGTCTAGTGACTCTTCTTCAGAACCTTCAATAATAGGCAGCACAGAAACAAATAATTTTTTTCCCCTTCAGTTTTCCAAGATGTGATTAAGGAGTTCACTGGGGATGCTCTCTGGCAGTCTATCATGCACATGTTCTGCCATCATTCTTGAGGTGTGATTAGCTTGATGGCATTAAATCTTAAGCCAGGTCTTGCAGGTGTATCATCCACTTATTTCTCAGATTCTGACACATGATAACTCAAGAAACATCTAGGTTGTGTGCCCTAGCCACGATCTAAAAACTTCTCCCCTGAGGAGCATTTAGAATTTAGAAATTAGTTTCAAATGTCTATAAAGATTTTCCTCAGTAATAAGGAACAATACTTCCTAGTTACCAGATTCTTATTGCTAGATCCACTTCTTAAGTGATTAAAAAAATTTCTTGTTTTTAAGCATAAAATCTACTCCAAAATGGCAAATAGTCTGATCTTTTCCTCTAGCAAATAAGGTCATCCATTTTTAGAGTACCGCATCAGGAGGGATGCGGTTGTCTCTAGATTACACTCTCTCTAGTTACTTGTTTGGTCATTGGCCTGGTACATTTCATATACAGCTGTGTAATGGCTCCATTGCTTTTGTATAGGTCTGAATATACACAAAGATCTACATCTCCCACAGGTTCTAGTTTGCTTTTGAGGATCTCTCTCATCAACTCTCATGTCTACTCATGGCTAGTGGTATCCACGCCATCAATAATGCCCAGGTGGATCTCCGTTCTCACAAATCATTCTCATGGCAACTTAGTGCTCACATTGGCAATAGGGAAACTAGTCTATAGAAGCTATTATACCTATGGTACATCCCAGGTTGTACCAAGACTTACTGTATAATAGTTTCCTGGACTGTCTCAAAATGTAACAGTGACTGTGGAGTCACCGTTGCCAATCTTACAGGGAAATTCTCACAGTAATTTTGTTCAATCCTAACAGGGTGAAGTTCTTCTTTCCTATTTCTTTTTTTTTTTTTTTTTTTTATACGGAGTTTTGCTCTTGTTGCCCAGGCTGCAATGCAATGGCACCACCTTGGCTCACCACAACCTCCACCTCCCGGGTTCAAGCGATTCTCCTGCCTCAGCCTCCTGAGTACCTGGGATTGCAGGCATCCATCACACGCCTGGCTAATTTTTGTATTTTTTAGTAGAGACAGGGTCTCACCATGTTGGTAAGGCTGGTCTCGAACTCCCAACCTTGGGTAATCCACCCACCTTGGCCGCCCAAAGTGCTGATATTGCAGTGCTGGGATTTCCTATTTCTATTTTATGCAGGACAACTAAGCTCCATACTCTGTTTATAGAAACATACAACTCTCCAGAACTGATAATGGTCCATAGGTGGTAAGTCAGGGGGATATTGCACTTTACCTTCCTTGAGGAGAAATTTGTGAGATAGAGATTGGTATCCAGAGGCTTTTTAGGACATGCTCGTGAGATCAACATCTGTGTAAGTGAAAGAAGCAGGATTGGGCATGAAAGCAAACCATGATGCCGTTGAAACTGACACTACAGTATACTACAATTTGAAGTGAGACTGACCGTTTATAGCTGTCTGAGTTAGAATGATGGTGAGTTTTATAATCCTGTGTTGAGCAGTCATTGAGTGTGGACCCCATGCCAGGAAGAGCATTTGACCATGTGGGAAGGGGTTGTCTTCCGATGAGGCAATTTGCAAAGGAGGCTGACAGATGAGAGAAGGGTAATGAGTCCTTTCCAGAAGGGGGATCTTATAGAACATCAGAGCATCCACCACAGAGATGTAGGGTATGGCCATGTTCAAGAGAAGTTTGTTCTGAAAGTCTCTCTCTCTCTTTCCCTTGGTCTTTTATGGATATACTTATTTTTCTACTGCCCACTTTGACTTTTTGCCTTCTACCCATTCCTGCTTCCTTCCCATCCTATCCACTGTTATTGATCCCAAGAATACTCCCTATTATGCCTTTCCTTTCTTGTCTTTCTCTTAGCAGAGTAACTTCTAGAAACTTTGTTAAGTTTCACTGTAGGCTGGTAAAAATAAAATGGTCCTTAGGGAGATAAAGAATAGAGGAAAGGAAATATACAGAGAACAACTATGTTAATACTTTGAGAGAGAATTGTGATGCATATCATTTTTATCTCTACTTTTTCCTCTGCATTATAAAACAACTCCAGTTTGTCCTATGCATCACTGATTAAATTTTCTGCAGTCTGAATTCTACATTTTATTGTTTCTCATGAACATTTTAGTTTGGCAATTGCATTTTTTCTTTGAGATTTTTATTATTAAATTGTATTATTTTAATCTCTTCACTCAAGCTTTTATTTCTTCATAATTCTTTATTGTTATTTTTACAATATATGTATTTTTAAAAATTTTGTAAGGGCTTCTAGGAAAATATGTGCTTCCTGCCTGAAACCTCATTGGATATACTTAACGAAAAATCAATAATTCTGGGATGCAGTGCGTCACTCCCATTTCTTTTACTCTCTGCATATTATAATTTGGAAACTCAGGGTCGCCATAAAGAGGAAAGAGCTGATAACAGTGGGAACACTATAGTTCTGAGGTAGGTGGCAGCCAGTTCTTGGTTAGTGTAGTCTCTGTGGCTGGGAGTTCAGAGAAGTCAGGAAATGGGTCTTACCGCCTGTATTAATTTGTTCTCACACTGCTAATAAAGACATACCCAAGACCAGGTGATTTATAAAGGAAAGGAGGTTTAATGGACTCAGTTTCACATGGCTGGGGAGGCCTCACAATTATGGCAGAAGGTGAAGGAAGAGCAAAGTCATGTCTTACATGGCAGCCGGCAAGAAGGCATGTGTAGGGGAACTGCCCTTTATAAAACCATCAGACCTTGTGAGACTTACTCATTATCACAAGAATAGCACTGCAAAAACCTGCCCCCATGATTCAATACCTCCCACCAGGTCCCTCCTACGACATGTGGGAATTATGGGAGCTACAATTCAAGATGAGATTTGGGTGGGGCACAGCCAAACTGTAACACCCCTTCTGTGGTTCTCCTTGTTATTTAGGTTCATGGCATGGAATGTGTATCCTCTAGTCTACTCCAAATTGATTCCTTCATTAGTGAAAATTGTACCTATATTTTAAACATTTAAAAATCTTTAGTTTCTTTCTTTCTGTCAGTCTTGGCCCTTTATGGTGTCTACATGCGCATTTGAAGAAGGCACAACTCACCCAACCAGACTCTGCCAGTTAAACTCAGAAGTGTCTTTCCTCCATCTTTGTTTTAATTTGCTGTAAAAATATATGTGCTCATGGAGAAATAAACAAGCCAAACCTCAGTCAGTACAGAAGGATGTAGAAAAATAAGTAAAATTCCCCTGATTCCTTCTGAATCTTGCATTTTACTTCCCAGAGGTAACCACTATTGACAGTTGCTTATATACTCTTCCAAAAATTTTCTATGCTTATCCAAACATATGTATCTTATTCTTACACAAATGGAATTTTACACTGCAATCTGTTCAGTAACTTGCTCTTTTTACTTTATAATCTATCTTAAACATTTATTTTTCCTACTGGCCAAAATCCATTGCATTAAAAAATTGGTTACATATTTTTCATTGCATAGATTCCCTTTAGTATTTGATACTATCAACATTTCTTCATGAGCACTGTTTCACTATGGTGTTTATAGTTATCTTACAGTTTTTGTCTCTCTTTCTGGGATTCACATTTCTTGTTTAGTATGTAGTTCTGTGTAGTTCTCTTTTCCAAAAACGTTATATACTGTTGCAGACTTCTATCAACTATATTTCTATTATTTTCTTCTCCTTTACTATCTTTCCAGTCTTGGTTCTCTTGAGATATGGAAAGTAGCCACTGAAAAGTAAAAAGGATATAGATTTTATATCCAGCAAGATATTAATCCAAATCTTAACTCTACCATTTAATGCCATGTGACTTTAGGAAAATTAGTTAATTTCCCTCATATTTGATTTGTTAGTTGCAAAATGGGGATAATAAGACAATCTAAACAAAGGCTCTGAGTATTGCATGAAATAATGTTTGTGAAAAAAGCTAGCCATCTTGCAGACATTTAGAAAGTGTTTTATACAATAACTGTAATTTAGAAACATTTTAATGAAATAGCAGGTTGCTACCTCAACTTAATATAGTGAATCATAGGATAAAAAATTAAAGGCTTTAAATTTTTTTAAAATAGGAGAAATTTGTATTTCTGTTTTCCTGAGATAGCCTATATGTAGTGTCATTTCTCAAACTGTTGCTCTGCACTGCCATTCAGCAGAATAGAAATAATTGTTCTAAATTTTAAAGAAAGAAAGGGATTCCAGGTTCAAATAGATTTGGGAAAATCTGTTACCTATTTTTCATTGCATAGATTCCCCCTTGTATTAGAAAATAATACAAAATATAGAAGTCTGCAACAGTAAATAACTTTTTGGGAAAAGAGAACTACACAGAACTACTTACTAAACAAGAAATGTGAATCCCAGAAAGAGCGACAAAAAATGTAAGATAACTATAAACACCATAGTGAAACAATGCTCATGAAGAGAAAAGAGTTGAACTAAGTAAGCTCTTTTTGTGTAGAATTATTTTTAGACACTTTAATATACTTAAGACCATTTTGAGTCTCTAATAGAAGAAATATTCTGAATTTATTCCCCTATGAAACTTACCCATCACCTTTTTATCTGAGAACATTTATTATTATCTTTTATAACCATTGTCTGGGATTTTCCATCTGTAATCACCCTTTCCCCTTTTACTGGTTGTAGATTTCTTTGAGAAATGAAGAGCATATGATATGAAATGCTGCCTTACGTATACAGTAGGTAAAGTGGAGGGAAATATAAACAAATACAGTTGATTCTCATGATTCACAGTAGCCAATCCTTATCATTCACAATCCCCCACTTGTGAATGTGGCTACTCACTAAGGTGTATTTGCAGCCTCTAAAGTCAATAATCCTGATGTTTTCACGGTCATTCAGGGACATAAGGTTGTGGAGAATTTGATTCACCTGATTTACACATTCCCAGCTGAGGCTGAACAAGCCAACAACTTGACTTTTTGTTTCAGCTCTTATATTGTATACAAATGTTTTTACAGTCCATTTATTGTTACTTTTCAATTTTCTTTTTGTGCTTTTCTGTTGCTGAATTAACTATTTAAATTTGCCCCCAAGTGTAGTGCTGAAATCTGGTGTTCCAAACACAAGAAGGCTGTGATGTACCTTAAGAAGAAAATATGTATGTTAGATAAACTTTATTCAGGTGTGAATCATGTGCTTATTAAACATGAGAAATGTATTAGAATGATTCTAAGTTTTTACCAATGTGCACATGTCTGCAAATGACCACTGAAGTGGCCAATATTGATTTTGGGGTTACAAAGTTGGGTGAGGAGACAAATGTGCAAATAAGGAATCCAAGAATAATGAAAACCAACCACATATAACACCTTGGAGAAATTACTGTACACATAAAGAAGTATGTAAAGATGTTTGTGGCAACATTATCTGTAATAGTAAATAGCCATTGTCAGATAAATCGTGCAAATAGTGTAAAGGCAAACAATGGAATCCCCACAGCAATGAAAATAGTACATTGAGGCTGGGTGTGGTGGCTCATGTCTGTAATCCCAGCATTTTGGGAGGCTGAGCCTGGTGGATCACCTGAGGTCAGGAGTTTGAGACCAGCCTGGCCAATATGGCAAAACCCCATCTCTACTAAAAACACAAAAATTAGCAAGGCATGGTGATGCACACCTGTAATCCCAGATACTCAGGAGACTGAGACAGGAGAGTCACTTGAACCCAGGAGGCAGAGGTTGCAGTGAGCTGAGATCACACCATTGCACTCCAGCCTTGGCAACAGAGTGGGACCCTGTCTCAAAAAAAGAAAAAAAATACATTGAACCTACATATGAAAACATGGATAACCTCAACAGTGCATATTGAAGGAAAAATTAAGAAGGAGACACAATGCATTTTAGAGTGACTAATAGGATAGGAAAAATTTTGAAAAGTGAGATCATAATGGGCTGATAAAGGGGTCAAAAAGAATAAATGAAAATAAAAGATGATTTGTTGTCCAGTGGAAACAATGCTGTTGACAGGAGTAGGATCAATTCAAACTATGCACCTGAGATTCCAGAAAAAAAAAAAATAAGAAAAAATAAAATCATTAACATTCTTATGAGTTACAAGTAATGAGAAACAATGCATGATGGGAAAGATGTATAAAATACCTAGGAATAGATTCAGCCAGAAACAAGTGAAGCTGATATAAAAACAAAATCTTAAAGGTGAAGGTAAAAGAAAACTGAAATGTGTATATAAAATACCAAATTCCTGGATAGAAAAACTACATTTTCTTATGAATTAGACCCTTTACTGCTACCTTTAGATATTTTTGTTAACTGGAAGGTGCCATTACTAATTTAACATCAGCAAATATACCATGAGTTGGATGTTCAGTGATGATGAACAACAGCTGGCATCTCAGGACCGTTGGTTGCCCCTGCAACTGTGGTCTAATGTCATTCACACTTTGTTTTCTCCTTTGAATGGAGCTGTTTCTTTTTATTTATTTATTTATTTATATTATATATATATATATATATTTTTTATTGCACTTCAGGTTCTGGGGTACATGTGCAAAACATGCAGCATTGTTGCATAGGTACAAACATGGCAATGTGGTTTGCTGCGTCCATCCCCTCATCACCTATATCTGGCATTTCTCCCCATGTTACCCCTCCCTACTGTCCTTCCTCTATTCCCCCACAACAGACCCCAGTGTGTGATGCTCCCCTCCCTGTGTCCATGTGTTCTCACTGTTCAACACCCACCTGTGAGTGAGAATATGCGGTGTTTGATTTTCTGTTCTTTTGTCAGTTTGCTGAGAATGATGGTTTCCAGATTCATCCATGTGCCTACAAAGGACATGAACTCATGGTTTTTTATATTGCATAATATTATTTTTTATGCAGTTTTTTATACTGCATAATATTCCATGGTGTATATATGCCACATTTTCCTTGTCCAGTCTATCATCGAGGGCATTTGGGTTGGTTCCAAGTCTTTGCTATTGTAAACAGTGCTGCAGTGAACATTCATGTGCATGTGTGTTTATAATAGAATGATTTATAATCCTTTGGATATATACCCAGGAATGGGATTGCTGGGTCAAATGGCATTCTATTTCTAGGTCCTTGAGGAATCGCCACACTGTCCTCCACAACTGTTGAACTAATTTACACTCCCACCAGCAGTGTAAAAGTGTTCTTATTTCTCCACATCCTCTCCAGCATCTGTTGTCTCCAGATTTTTTAATGATCGCCATTCTAACTGCTATGAGATGGTATCTCAATGTGGTTTTGATTTGCATTTCTCTAATGACCAGTGATGATGAACATTTTTTCATATGTTTGTTGGCCTCATATATGTCTTCTTTTGAAAAGTGTTCATGTCATTCACCCACTTTTGGATGGGTTTGTTTTTTTCTTGTAAATCTGTTTTAGTTCTTTGTAGATTCTAGATATTAGCCCTTTGTCAGATGGGTAGATTGCAAAAATTTTTTCCCATGGAGCTGTTTCTTATAAATATTAGATTTATGACCTTTGTCTGTGTACGTCATTGTGTGATCATTTAACTTTCTTTAAAGATTGTATTTTCAACAGTTACAATTTTTCAGTAAGCTTAGGAGTTGTGTTAAATTCTTTTCCCATTTTCCCCATAAAGAACCTAAATGGAATTTGTAGTCAGAACTGATTTTTGTGGAGTAATTTTCCCAAGGTACAACTCATAATTCTAGTGACAAAAAGGACATCCTTGAAAAATGATTATGAACATAAACATTATTCTGCTAATGACAAGATTTAAACTTTGAGTTTTGTCGATCTGGAAAATGCACTGTTTCTGTCATTGGATATAGACTGAATCCCAGAAGACCATTGTGTTGCACACACTTCAAGACACAGTGTTGGAGGAGGACAGGCATTTCACCATTCAGCTGATATCAATTGATGAGGTAGAAATATCTCCAGTAAAAGGTAAGAGAAATTCACATTTTTGCAAATAAAAACAGATTCTCAGAAAAAATGTAATAAAATAACCCATACTTACAAATATAGGCAGTGTTAGGTTTTATAATTCCTAAAACATAAAGATACCATTGGTCAAATATTTCATACTGCTTAGCTGTGTAATTGTTTTAAAAATGAAGATGTTCATTGTAGCAGTGTTTATGAAATGTAAAGTAAAGCATGTCAGCTTCCTAAATGATCCAACAGTATGAGACTAGTTAAATGTGTCAGAATACTATGCAGTATTCTGTATAGTAACATAACAAAGTAACATAACAGGAAAAACTCTTAATTACATTAAAAATTAAAAACATAATTTGATGGATAATTGTCATGTTAACAAAACAGATTTTGCAACAACATTCTAAATGTAATCTATTTTGTTATGTTCATGTCTTACATGACTTTGGAATTATTTAATTGAAATGTTAATAGTGTTTTTGATTACCTATATTTTCTAAACATATTTACAATTACACATTACTTTTGTAATAAAACATTATTTTTAAATGGGTCATATTATGTTTAGCATTATAGCCTATGTACATCTATTTTCATCTGAAAGTAGTTATTTAGATATTTTGATATTTCAGCAACAGGCATTTTAATTCTCCTTTGCCTCCAGTTGATATAATGATTTGTTTCTTGGATCCATAGAGAAAAGATTAATGATTTTAAAATGGCTTTATTGTTCTATAAACAATAATAACCAACCGTAAAATCTGGTTCAGAAACTTTAGCACGAAAACTTGGTGATTGTTACATTTCTTTTTTTGCCATCAAGAACTCCATCCTATGCAAGAGTCTGTGGCTAAAAGCAGATTAAGTGGCCAAGGAAATTTTCTGAATTGTAGAGTATCTATCACTGTATGTACTTAGGGTAGTTGTTCTTTCTGCATTTTTGTTTAGGACATTTTCCAACAAGACTGTCAGGGAGTCATGTCATTGCACCATATTCTTTTATGGGTCTTTAGTTAGCGTTAGTTAGCTCTTTCCTAAGTCTTTAGTTGTCTACATCATGTTAAAAGGACAGAGTTGATGTCACATAGTCTAACTAAACATAGAGGAATATGTCATTGGATAAATCATTTACCATATTAAAAAAATATTTTGAGGCAGGATCTTGCTCTGTCACCCAGGCTAGAGTGCAATGGTGTAATCATAGATTCCTGCAGCCTTGAACTCCCAGGCTCAAACAAACCTCCCACCTCAGCCCCCTGAGTAGCTAGGACTACAGGCATGTGCCACTATGCCCAGCGAATTTATTTTTATATTTGTAGGGATGGAGCCTTCCTATGTTGCCCAGACTGGTCTCGAACTCCTGGGCTCATGGGCGCTTCCCGCCTCAGCCTTCCAAAGTTTGGGATTACAGTTGTGATGCACTGCACCTGTTTAAAAAAATTCTTAATATATTTCTCTCTGACTGTGACATACTTGCTGTGACAAGCCATTCTTGATTCCATTAACCCATTGCCAAGAAAGTGAGAGTATAGTAATCTAGCTCTTTATGTAATGAACCCCTAATCTGTGTTTCTGGAAACAATTTTCTTTAAGTTTCTGCTAAATTATATGGATACTCAAATACTTGATATAGTTTTTATTTTCATTTGAGTAGAAATATTTGACACAGGTTTATAAATGTTAAAGTCAAATGACAGAGTCAGAAAATTAAAAATGAAAAAGTGCTCTCCAAAAGTCTTGCTTTTTCCACATACAGTTGACGTAGTTATGCAGCCAATTGCAGTGAGCTGCAAAATGGTTACTGTAGAAGCAAATTAATGAAAATGGTAGAGGAGCCCTTGCTTATCATGAGAATGATAGGGAAATTACTGCCCATTTTTTTCTCCCCCTTTCACTAAAATGTAATCTTGGGCAAGTGATTTGCCTCCAAGTCTTCAAGACCTCAATGTGCTTCAGTGTCATCATAGGTAAAATGAGGATACTAATACCTAACTTACATGAGAGTCTTGAGAATGAACTAGATTCCTGTGTGTAAAGTGCTTAGAAAGTTGCCAGGCATAGATTAAGTGCATGTGCACATCTGCTACAAAGTGGTCTATATCATCTTCAATTTAGGTAGTGCATCAATAATTATTCGAGGAGATAAGGGAGCATCAGGAGAAGTTGGAATAGCTCCATCATCTAGGCACGTCCTCATTGGTGAACCTTCAGCAAAATATAATGGTACCGCTATTGTCAGGTAAGGTCTTCATGATTTTTCTTTGCCTATTTGGGGGTTATGAAGTTTTATTGAAATTATTAGTCTTAAATCCATCCTTCTCAATACATACATAGTCTTCAAACATTAACATCTTACATACTGGTAACATACTGTGGAGAGGAGAACAAATTTTGGGAAGAAATTGAAACAATATCCTGACCTATCTTGATGTTAGATCATGAGAAGTTTCCTGACTCTTGAGTGATTTGCATACATTACACCAAGGAAAGAACATGGAGTTGAAATCAGAAAATCTGTGCTTTTCAGTCTGTTCTGTTACTAAACATGTAATATAAGGGAGTTACTTCATCTCTGCAAGCTTGTGTGTCTTAGCTACAAAATTATTCCTTAGAAAATCATCAGGGCCAAACATTTTGCTTCCAAGCATTCTAAAATCAGGGCCTGTATTAGTCTGTTCTCATACTGTTATAAAGAACTACTTGAGACTGAATAACTTATGAAGAAAAGAGGTTTAATTGGTTCAAAGTTCTACAGGCTGTACAGCAAGCATGGCTGGGGAGGCCTCAGGAAACTTACAATCATGGCAGAAGGTGAAAGGGAAGCTGGCACATCCTACATGGCTGGAGCAGAAGGAAGCGGGGAGGGGTGCTACGTACTTCTAAACAACCAGAGCTCGAGGGAACTCTATCACGAAAACAGCAAGGGGGATCTCCACCCCCATGATTCGGTCACCTCCCACCAGGCCACACCTCCAACACTTGGGATCACACTTCAACATGAAATTTAGGTGGGGACTCAAAGTCAAACCATATCAGGACCTATCAGATAACTAAATTAGTATGATCATAGGCAAGTTTTTTTGTAATTTCAAAAATTTCGTAAATTTTGTTATAGGGGGTGAGAAGCAGATATCAGTAGCATCGCTGAGTTTGACTTTATCTTTAGGATAGTTATCCAGAAGTAAGACTATATATTTCTTCCCATCAGCATACCCTTGTATGAAGGGCCTTCCAATCTTTAGAGAACTTAGACTTTTCATATTTTGTACCTTGTATGTTAAGTGAAAAGCCTGTAAATATTAATACTTCTTAAACCTTCTGCTTCTAGTGATCAATTTTTGCCTGCACTCTTGTCAAGATAGATTTACACTAGCTTAATACTTTGGTTGTTACTATCGTGGAACTTAAAGACTTTCATTTGGTTTATAGTTGGTAGATGAGGTTGTTTAAAAGCAAACTTATTGAAATGGATGAAAAGTGATTACTGTTAGAAAATATTTAAGAAAAGTACCTTCAGTTGAAATGTATTGGATATACATTTTTTTATTGTTTTAGCCTTGTCCGTGGCCCAGGAATTTTGGGGGAGGTCACAGTGTTCTGGAGGATATTCCCTCCTTCTGTGGGGGAATTTGCTGAAACATCAGGAAAACTGACAATGCGAGATGGGCAGTCTGCAGTCATTGTAGTAATACAGGTATCAGTATTAGCTGGTTTCTGTCATGCCATTTGCTCTGTGTGCTGGTGTGTCCACATATGTGAGAGAGAGAAAGAGAGAGAGAGAGAGGAGTGAGAGTGAGTGTGTGTGTGTGAGTGTGTGGTTAGAAGTGGGGGATGGGGAGGAGGTAAATATGACAGCATGTGTGGTTGTTGGCATGCGTGCGGGGGGGGTTGACAACGGGGATTGGAGAGGTTAATATGACAGCATTTGTTACTGTGGAGGTGCCTGTGTGTAGGATTAAGAGTGGGAATGGGGAGGATATTAATATTTCAGAATCTGTTATTTGGAGGATAGGAGTTTTTCTTGAAATTTCACAGATTCTTCTGTTGATGATTCTTGGTGTTTCTCTAGGCTTTGAACGATGACATTCCTGAGGAAAAAAGCTTCTATGAGTTTCAGCTCACTGCAATCAGTGAGGGAGGAGTTCTGAGTGAATCCAGCAGCACTGCCAACATCACGATGGTGGCCAGCGACTCTCCCTATGGCCGATTTGCCTTTTCACATGAGCAACTTCGAGTGTCGGAAGCACAGAGGGTATTGTATGAAATGCTTACAATTTAAATGTTTTTATTTTTGACATTAAAATGTTTTCTTGTTTCTATTCCAAAGTTTTCACAAACTGATTAATTTGCTCCAAACATCATTCTTTTAACATATAATGTATATAATTTTATACTTATATGTAATTTTAACACAATCCTGGTAAGTAGAATCTTTAGTTAGAGACAGTATTGTCTGGTAGATGAAACATCCACATCATAGAAGAAAACGCTTTTTGCATAGGTTAACATCACAATCATTCGTTCCGGTGGATATTTTGGCCGAGTGCGACTCTGGTATGAGACCATGAGCGGGACAGCAGAAGCAGGCATGGATTTTGTTCCTGCAACAGGGGAGTTCCTCTTCGAAGCAGGGGAGATGAGGAAAAGCCTGCATGTTGAAATCCTTGATGATGACCATCCTGAAGGCCCCGAGGAATTTTCTCTAATAATTACAAAGGTGGAACTCCAGGGAAGGTAAAGGAGAAAGGAAATTAGGAAAAAGAAAACAAAAAGCAGAGAGAGAGAGAGAAAGTTCTGTTGTGTAGAGATTCATACTGAGCTCTAAAGCAGTTCTTTCCCTACTCTTTCTCAGATTTGTGTAACATTAGAACAGGGCATAGAAGGGAAATTATGACAACGACTTATTTTTTGTAATTTTCTCTAATATAACTTCCCTCTGAAAGTTGAAAGGATGTGTTTCTGTTGTGTGGACTCACTCTAGGTGGCCAGAAAGTTGAATAAGAGATGGGCTTCTGATAATTTGGTGAAGAAACAGCCTATCATTTCTCTAAGTCAGAGGTCAGCTGGTGTGACTGAATTTGTGTCTCTTGATTTCCATACTCCTGAAAGGGCTGGAGGGAGGGATTTCTTTCCTTGGGTCATCTGAGGCTTTATTGTCTTCTGTGTGGGTGAATGACATAGATGCTTGCCCCATAGTTTTAAAGTGGGGAAAAATTTGAGTGAAAGCTAGTTGGCCATTAATGTGCACCAATGTTTTCAAGGAAGATCATGAATTAACAATAATGAGTCTCTTTCATTCCCTGATTTAGTCAGGCAGATTTGATGGGGTAGTAAAACAGTTTCAGCATGGTTTAGTATTCACAGGTTCTGTAGCTCACAGGTTGAGAGAAACCTATCAGCATCTCTGCACAGATATGTGGGCCCTTTAACTAGAACAATGACTACATTTAGAAGAGTCATAAATACATTCTTCTTATGAAAGAAAATATTTTTGCATTTGTAATGTGAATATCATGCTTTAAAAAGTTTTTAAAGCTAAAATATGTCACTCGGTGACTTAAGTGTATATCATCCCATCTGGGAAAAAATATATTGTGGATTCACATACCCTTCAAATTTTAAATTTCCCCAAAATGCTTCTGTGCCTGGCAATGAGAGTGAATTTTTACTCCTAGTAAATATGTTAAAGTTTGAACTGATCACTGACTGTTTTCATTAAATAAATGCAATTTGGTGAAAGTAGCTTATTAAATGTGAGACCATATTTGTGTTATTGACCAACTAGAGCTTGAATATTTTGTCTTCTTTGCTCCCCCCCTTTTTAAAAAGCAGTTTCTATGTAAGTGTAATTCTGTGGAAACAAATTTTTCCTTCCCGATACGTTTCTAGGTTTTCTTTATTCTGAAAAGGCAAATAGTACAACTAGTTAATCTACAACCCATCTCAGACTACTGGTAACAGTCTTATTTAATATTATAAACCTCAGTTTTCTAATTTTGCCTTATATATAATTCACCAATTTTCAACCTTTCTACACTAGTTAGGGTATAAATACCAGGATAGAATTTGGGAATTGGAGGAAGGACTAAAATAGTTTATTGCCATTTTTTAGCATCAGGAATTAAGGCCCTGGAAGTTGAAGCTTTTTTTTTTTTTTTTTTGATGGGAATAATATTAACCTACAAAAACAACTTTTGCAGAAGTATCATTACAGAAGTAAACTACCATCTATGTTAAAGATAGAGGAGTTGATTATAATTTGTTTCTATAGAAATTGAAAATCTTTTCTTTCTTTGTTTTGTTCTCTTCTCTTCTCTTTGTCTTTTTTCTTTCTTTTGGACAAAGTCTTGCTCTGTCACCCAGGACTAAGTGGAGCAGCACAATCACAGCTCACTGCAAGTTTGAATGCCTGGACTAAAAGAGTCCTCTCACCTCACACTCCTAAATAGCTATGACTGCAGGCATGTGCCAGCATGTCTAGATAATTTTTTAAAATTAGTTTTTAGTAGAGACAAGGTCTCACCGTGTTGCCCAGACTTGTATTGAGAAATATGTTTTTGAATCTTGATGATATAGTTTGAAATTTAATAGTGCCATGACTCACTGTTTCTTTAAATAAATCATCTCAGCCTAATACTGTTAATCTCAAGCCTACCTGCTTACTTATCTCTGAGTGCATTACGTCCATTACTGCACATATATTCAGCAGTGATTCCCAAAGGTTCATTTTGTGACAGCATCTTCCCAGTTTTCTCATAGTTTATTATCTTCCCATTGCCCAAGCTCAGTAACTTTCTATTAGTTTTGGCTTCGTGTATGCACCAATAATTGGGAGCAGCACAGAAATCTGTTTCAAAACATCATTTCAGAAAAATAAAAGGCTATTTTAGTGTTGGGGATCTTTACAAGTATTTGCAGTACTTTATAGAACTAGGTTATAGGAGCCAAGAGGACCTTTTAGTGCATGTTACGCAATTGTGTATTTATTTTATTTTGTTGTATTTTATTTTGATTTGTATGGCTTTGGAAGAGGGTATGATTTTACCACACAAGAAAATGGACTTCAGATAGATCAACCTCCTGAAATAGGAAACATCTCCACTGTTCGAATAATAATAATGAAAAATGATAACGCAGAGGGCATCATTGAATTTGACCCAAAGTATACTGCCTTTGAAGGTAGGTTCAGTTAGTTAGCTTTGTAAGTTTACCACCACTTTCTAAATTACATCAGTTTGAATTTCCATGTATAAATTTTCTTGGTTTGGGGGTGTGTGTGTTTGTGTTTATACATATACACTTTTATATTTATTTACTTACTTTGAAATACATTTTCAGTTACCTTTGGGCAAGTCTTGAACCTTGATGTGAATGGCAACGTTAGGAACAAGACTATCTAGAAAAACTATATTTAACCTTAGGATTATTAAAATGTTTCTGTTTCAAACATTTTAATGAAAGCCTTTGTAATCTGTGCATATTTAATTTTCTATGTTACTAGAAATCAGTGAATATTTACTTTCTACACCTGATCTTAGCCAAAAGGCTGAGAAACAATGAATCTTCACTTTCTAATGAATAATCATTTTTGAAATGCATATTTTCCTTACCTAGAGATGCAGGTTGTATCTGGATCCTTGACCTTGCTTTCTTGAAACAGTCCCTCATAGTAGCTCTCCTGATATTGCCAATTCTTTCCTCCTGTAGAAGCAGAATACAGACTATATGATTATATTCCTTCCCAGGTAGGAAAAGATGGCTGCCTTTCTAGGATATGATTTTATTCAAAGACAGAATATTAATATGACTTTAAAAATAAATATGCTATCTTATTTCTGCAATTAACCTGTTTGACTTCATTGCCTCTATCAAAGTTCTTTGGTTATCTAGACTTTTTTAAAGTTCATAAAAAATTGCTTTAGGTGTTGGTTTATAACGACTTTATGGGTAAGTTATGGAATATATCACTATTTTGTGAACTTCAGTTATACCTGGTAAAAGTCATATTACATTTTTGCATCAAGAAATAAATGAGACATAATTTTTTTCAGTTCATTGTTTTCTGTTAGATTCATTATCTTTGGTGAATTTTGGTCAGTGCATATTTATAGTTAAAATGTACATTGAGTATTAGCCATAGCTAATGTGAGCCCTATTAAATTTTAATATGCAGAGTTTAGTATAGCTTATGAAGAAATAAAGATGTTTTTGAAAATATTGTTTAATTTGAAATCAAACACTGAAGATGCATTTTCAGATTCACAAGTAGATTTCATAGGAACTGCAAATGTAATCAAATATCTGGACGTTTAAAACATTCATATGATATACATATCATAAACCTAATTTATTTATATTACCATATTTATATTTCAATTGAATGTGTAGAATTAATCCAGAGTGGTTTCCTATGAGCACAAACAACTTAAGTGTTTTGTGTGTGTGTGTGTGTCTACCTAACATTGTCTTAGAAAGCAAGGATCGTTTGTTTGTATGTAGCGCACAGAGGAAGAATGCCAATCCTACTGGTCAAATAGATTATTTAAATGCGAATTGTACTGTTAACTGTAACTTTCAACATCTAATAAACTATGTGCCTCCTAAAAAAAAAAGTCATGAGCTTTTCACTAATCTTTTTTAAATGGTAAAAGAACTATGAAAACATAGAGTGCTTACTTTGTGCCATTATATTTAATTACCAGGTTTAATTTGGCTGAATCTTATAAGTTAGTTGCTCTGTCTGGCTTACCAGTTAATTCCAAGTTCCCATTGCAGTGGAGGAAGATATTGGGCTGGTCATGATTCCAGTGGTGAGGCTCCATGGAACCTATGGCTATGTTACAGCTGATTTCGTCTCTCAGAGCTCCTCTGCCAGTCCTGGAGGTGTTGATTACATTCTGCATGGCAGTTCAGTCACCTTTCAGCATGGGCAAAATTTAAGTTTTATAAATATCTCCATCATTGATGACAGTGAAAGGTTGGTATATAGGAAATAATGTGGGCACATGTAAGACATAGGTTTTGTGTTCTAACCCTTACATATGTTCTGCACTGACAATAGAACTTTAGATAATATGTGTCCATTGGTCAACAACAGGTGGAATACTTTTGGGGTGCTGGGGTTAGGGAAACAGGGGCTAAGAGACCATGTGGTTGCATATATCACTGCATTTCAAAGTAAATAATATTTTCTGTTTCTTTAGACTTAAAAATCTAACCAAAATGTGGAAACATCCTTTAGTTCACTTTCTATATGCATTAAGCAATTAAAAAGAGGGCAGGAAAGTCTTATAACTGCCCTAGGTCATATAATATTGATGTTAATCATTTGTGCTTTTAGCTAAGCATTCACTTCTTACCACTTGATGTGTGACTACTGTGCCTTGAATATGTATGACCAATTTGGAAAATGACTGGTTATTGGGATTTTACAAGTACTTTAATATGTTTAGACTCTCAGAATTGCTCCTTCTTGCCATGCAGTGAATTTGAGGAGCCCATTGAAATTCTACTCACTGGAGCTACTGGAGGAGCGGTCCTTGGGCGCCATCTAGTGAGCAAAATCACAATAGCCAAGAGTGACTCTCCCTTTGGCGTTATAAGGTTTCTCAATCAAAGCAAAATTTCTGTTCCTAACCCCAATTCCACAATGATTTTATCATTGGTGCTGGAGCGGACTGGAGGACTCTTGGGAGAGATTCAGGTAGATTTATTTCTTCCATGATTTTAAATAAAATTTTTGATAGACGGAGTATGGTGTTGGTTTTCTCATTCCCCAAGTGTGTGTGTGTGTGTGTGTGTGTGTGTGTGTGTGTGTATTCATAATCAATAAATATTTATTAATTACCTTGTATGTGTAAAGCAGCTTTTGAGCCAGATGAAGTACACAAAAATGTATGAGGCATACATCTGTCCTCAGGGAACTCTTGAGGGCTTGTTAGAAATGAAGTGAATGATTCTGATAAAATTCGTTAATTCAACAACTGTTGGTTGAGTGCTTTCTGTGTGTCAGACCCTGTTCTAGATACTGAGAATATACTGGGGCACTAGACAGACCTCATCTCCATTCTTATAGGATTTTCATTTTAGTAAGCAGAATTGAGCAATAAACAAGTAAAAAGAAAATGATCTGATAACAGTAAGGGCTCTGCTTGTAAAATTGGGAGACACAATTGTGAGTGCTATGCCGGATGGATGGTGAGGGTGTGACATTTCAGCTGAAACGTGGGTTGAGAGAAAGAGGATAGAAGGGTGAGCATTGGGCAGAATGAATAATAGCTTCTGCAGAGGCATAAGCTGGTATGTTGGAGGCATGGAGGGGTCCCTGTGGTCGAGGCCTAGAGGTAAGGGGATAACAGTAGAGAATAGATCAGAGGGCCTAGCAGACGCTGGATCCCACAGAACCTCCTAAGCCAGGTTAAATATTTCATTCTAAGTGCAAATAGGATGCCATTAGAAAATCGTAAGCCAGAGAACAGTGTCACTGGATTGTCATTTAAAGCAGCTCATTTAAGCCTACCGTGAGGAAAATGGATTCAGGAAGCTGGTGGAGCAGCATAGGAGCAGAAAGTTTGGCTAGGAGGCTATTTATTTCCCTCTACTGTCCAAGTCAAAGTTGATGGGGGCTCAGACAAGGTGGTGGAAATAAAGATGGCAAGAAGTGGATATAAGTTGAGATTTGGAAGAAAAATTCATTGGGCTGGAGGTAGAGGCTGAGGTAAACACAGGAATTAAGGATAACTCCTTGCATTTAAGTTTGAGTCGCTGGATACACTGTAGGCTTGTTTACTGAGATGCAGAAGCTCGAGGAGAAATTAAGAGCTCTGTTTTGGCCATGTTCTTCTGAGATATTACTGGACATTCCCAGGGGAGGAGGGCACAGTAAGCAGGGCAGCGTGTGAGTGTGTGTTGTGGAGGGGTCAGGGCTGCAGATACAGGTTTGGAAGGTGTCGACACATGAAGAGGCATTTTAACCTGTGGCATGTAAGGGGTATAGCTGTAGATGGGAAGATATGGGCTGAGTCCTGAGCTTCCAGCATTTAGACATTAGAGGAAAGAGAGCCAGCAGAGAAGCTTGAGAAGTAAAGGAAGAGGAAAACTAGGAAGGCATGTAGCACATAATATTATGTAAGCCAAGAAGACAGTACATGATGCTTCGAGAAGGAAATGGTCAGCTGGTGTGCTGCTGATGAAAGATCAAGTAAGAAGCAAAAACAAGGGCCCAGTGTTCTTTCTTTGTAGATTATGTGAGAGGCATACCATTTCAAACCATAGAAATGTATAAAACTTTGTGTCTTGTAACAATTTATGAAGATTTCTGTTCACTTTACATTAGGGATTTAAGTATATTTAGAGTTTTTGCATGGCCTGCAGCAGAGCTTCAGCATGGATTAGTTGTCTCATTTATATAGGTATTGATTGGCACAGCCTGTGCACACAGCAAGACACTATTGTACTTACATATTTTTTAAATGTTTGTATTTCTCTAATATGTATTTTAATATAGATTTTTATGTTTTATCCTATGTGATGACAAATTACTAGTTATTAATGTTTTACTTCTCCTGTTAGACAATTTTATACATGAATACTATAGGTATGTAGTTTATATTTTTAAATATCATTATTTTTAAGAACAAAAATCAGTTTATGAAACAGGGATTTGATGGAAATATCCTAGAATAATTATCCTATATGTGTATATATTTTCTTAACACTACATACCCCGAAGTAATTCTTTGCTTAAAATTGATCTCTATTAAATAAAAACAAAAAACAAAAACATTCTGCAGGTGAACTGGGAGATAGTAGGACCCAACTCTCAAGAAGTCTTAGTGCCACAGAACAGAGACATTGCAGACCCAGTGCGCGGGTTCTTCTATTTTGGAGAAGGAGAAGGTGGAGCGAGAACCATAATTCTGACAATCTATCCTCATGAAGAAATTGAAGTTGAAGAGACATTTATTATTAAACTTGAACTTGTGAAAGGAGAAGCTAAATTAGACTCCAGAGCTAAAGATGTTACATTAACAGTAAGTATGACTTTATTTTTCTCACAAAATGTGGATTTAATGGAGTTATCAGAAAATACATTTACATTTGTTGAAGCTTTGCATGCTTGTGATGAATCAGAAATGATAAAATCAAATAAACTCATAATTCTGAACGGTCAAACTTTTTGGTTTTCATGTCAGCTCATTACATAGCCTGATTATTGGTAATTTTTTAAACAACATTTTAATATAGTGAGAAATACTTATTTTACAACCTTAGAGAAAATTTGGTGTTTCTGGAATATTCAGCAGTTTTACAGCAGAGGTATTTGTTATGTCATACCAAACATTGGATATCTTTCTCTTCAGAGTATGTAAAAAATATTAACTAGTTATATTCCAGATTGGTTGAAGGAAAAATAGTACATATTCAGTTAACACAAGGCAAAAAGTGCTAGGACCAAGACTACTGAAAATAGTGCAGAGGTATGACACACTTAAAGTACATAAAATCCTCTTGTTTGGGATTTATATCAGTCAAGGGTTTTTCAGAGAAACAAAAGCAATAGGACAATCACACGTGCATGTACGTGCACACACACATTCACACACACAGAGAACAGGGTGGTGGGAGACAGAGAGAGATGAAGGAATAGGTTCACATGATTGTGAGGGCTGGCAAGTCCAAAATCTGTGAAATAGGCTGGCAGGCAGGAAACTCAGGAAAGAGTCGAAGTTGCAGTCTTGATTTTGAATTTTGTGGAGCAGTTCAGTAAGCTGAAAACTCAAGCAGGATTCCTAGTTTCAGTCTTGAGGCAGAATTGCTTTTTCTCCAGGAAACCTCTGTTTTTGCTCTTAAGGGCTTCCAGTTGTTTAGATGAGGCCCATTCACATTCTTGAGGCTAATCTCCTTTATGGACAGCCAGTTGATTCTAAGTGTTCATCATATTTCCAGATACCTTCACAGTGACATCTAGACTAGTGTTTGACCAAACAACTGGGCACCATAGTCTTGCCAAATTAATGCACAAATTAGTCCTCACAGGGCCTGTTTGCTTCACTTCACGTATATCATGGGCTAGTAGGAAGAATTTAGCTAAAATTAACTAATTAAATGTAAATATGTGATGAATAAAGCAAAATTCAGGCATCAAATTACTATTCTCTTGGGGTTCTACAAATGGGAATTTTCTGGATTCTTATTCCCATCATCTTTGGGGAATAAGAACCTACTTGTTTTAGGTAACAGTCAATGTGATGAAGAAGTTTTCAAAAATCAGGTAGCTAGGTAGATTATATTCAAGTGTCATTGTTACATTTATTTCATTTCCTCAGCTTCTATAATTTATCCCTGTTGTTTTATATATTATTTCCTCTTTTCTCTGTTTATATTTTTTAGATACAAAAGTTTGGCGATCCAAACGGAGTTGTTCAGTTTGCTCCTGAGACTTTGTCTAAGAAGACTTATTCAGAGCCTCTGGCTCTGGAAGGGCCCCTGCTCATTACCTTCTTTGTCAGAAGAGTCAAGGGTACCTTTGGAGAGATTACGGTATTATTTTTCATTTGATTTTTCAGATTACCAGTTTGCCTAACAAATGAGGTTTAGAAGGACAGAGAAGCTGCATGTTCTAGTTAATTAAAATTTTTGATAAACTTAAATTACATGAGTTTTCAGAGAAACAGAGAGAGGCTTTATGTTAACATCTTTGGGCTTTCTCATCAGCATCAACCTCCAGCTATCTCTCTAAATTAAATGTGGTTACAGTTAGTTGAGAAAGATTTTCTTCAAACTTGATTATAAAGAACCAAATGATTTTATATTTTATTGTTTGCTGTAACATGAAGCCTTTCCTACTTAAGCCTCTCAATGATTTTTGTAAATTCTCCAGGGCCTTATAATTCCCATTATAATTTTTCCATTCAGCAGCTTTTTTTTTCCAGAGGTTGCATTTGCATGTATATTTATATAGAATGTTTGGGATGTCCTTATAAGTTTTCATGATGTTTGATTAACAGATCAAGGTAATTTGTTTGCTAGAAAAACATACTTTGTGAAATTTCTCTATGCAGTGACCTCTTTTTCTGTTTTGGATATTAACTTGTACTTCTTCAGTTGAAACTTTATAGTTTGGAGGCCAGCAATTCTGGGAAAATAATGATAGATTTTTTGATATCTCATAGATACTCCCATTTTATTAAAAACAAACAAAAATCTGATTTGAATAATTATCTACTTTTTACCTTCAAATATTGTGTATAGTTCACTACTAAAGTTATTTGTGGAACTATAACTTTTAAGGTAACTTGCTTCTCTGTGTCTCTTCAAATTGTGCTATTATTTTAGAAGCAGGTAGAATAATGAGATTTTGTAATCTTGTCCTGCAGATAGCACTCAACCCCCTGAAAGAGTTAATGTACTTCCCAAACTAACATAGAGAGTTTGGCTTTGAATATAGTGATGCACAATTAAAATTCTTTTTTGTTTATTATAGAGGAAAACATAATTTAAAGGATTTTGGTGCAATATACTAAATTATATATCTTTTTTTCTTTTATTTTAGGTTTACTGGGAATTAAGTAGTGAGTTTGACATTACTGAAGACTTTCTTTTCACCAATGGATTTTTTACCATTGCTGATGGAGAGAGTGAAGCTAGCTTTGATGTTCATTTGCTACCAGATGATGTTCCCGAAATAGAGGAAGATTATGTGATCCAGCTTGTTTCTGTAGAGGGAGGAGCAGAACTGGATCCGGAAAAATATATCACATTGTTCTCTGTTTATGCAAATGATGACCCACATGGAGTATTTGCCCTGTATTCAGATCGCCAGTCAATACTTATTGGGCAGAGCCTTATTAGATCCATCCAAGTTAACATAACCCGGCTTGCCGGAACATTTGGAGATGTGGCTATTGGGCTTCGAATATCATCTGATCATAAAGAAGAGCCAATTGTTTCCGAAAGTGCAGAGAGGCAGCTGGTGGTCAAAGATGGTGCCACATACAAAGTGGACGTGGTGCCAATAAAGAATCAGGTTTGTGCCATTTCTTCAGTTTTCTGCTCATTCTAATAAAACACCTTCAGGAGTGCCCATGCTTACCTCATGGTCAGTTTGAAATCTTATTCAGGTATTTAAATGGAACCACAAAATAATGCCCTTGAAAAATGTGTAGTAACTACTGGATAACACATTTGCAGATTATAATAAGTATATTGCTATTTGGACCGGAGATAATGGATTTTTGTTTAGAGAGTAACAGACATTTATTTAATACTTACAAAGTTCTAGGAAGTGTTTCCAGTGCTGTGCATATACACCTGCAGACCCACACCCATGTGTACACACACACACACACACACACATGCACACACATGCATACACACATTCACACACATGCACACACACTGTTACTTGTTGAAGGGGAGAAATTTGTAAGCTTCTTTGTGCTTCTAGCAAAAAGTGCAATGAAATAGATTATGTGAAGAGGATTTGTGAATACAGCACCTACTTCTCTCTTTGAAAAGCTGGAACATAGGAAATTGGCCATAATATTCTCTAATGGTAATGAGGAGAAATCATAACAGGCTGCTCTGCCAACATCTGGGGTGAGTGAGCAGAATGCTTGGATTTCCTGTGGGTCAAGCAGACAGCCCAGTAGTCTTTCTCAATCTGAATCACAGAAAGTGATTGAGTGACTGTTTTTTTAAATCCTTCCAAGAATGGTGCATGTCATATCATCCTCTGTGCAATGCATTATGGCATTCATTGCCACTGGATGCATTATGGCGTTGGGATTAATTATCTTATGTGTAAGAAAGGCCTCCCAAGAAATAGTCAGATTGGAATCATCTTGAGAAAAACTTGCAGGGTGAATTGTGAAGCTAGGAGGGAATGAGAAAGAATATATTCTGTTGAGGAATGGTGAAGAGGGGAATTCTGAAGCCTTTGGGAACACCCAAATCAATTCCATGAAGGCTTGAGCATTTGGTTGCTGCTTTCATGGAGGTGTAGTGTTCAGCCAGTGTCAGCCTAGTTTCATATAAACTTGTGGTCCATAGAAAATGGGCTATGATTCAGAATAAGCAACAAGCTGTTATACTAATCCATACTCACAGTACAGCCTTTTGATGTGCAATGTACTTGAGCCTTTTGTTGTTGCTTAATGAAGAAAAAAAATGGGACTTCTTAGTGAGATGTGAGTTTCATAGTTATTCCTACATTCCTGTACGGTAAGTCCTCCCTTAATGTTGTCCACAGGTTCTTGGAAATTGCAGCTTTAAATGAAATGTAACCCATTTTACCATAAGCTAATTGATGTAAACAATAGTTAAGTTCCTCCAGCATATTTCTGGTCAGAAAAACAGCACCAGACTTCTAAATAAAGACAAACTACTTCAAAATTAAACATTAAAATAATTGTGAGCTATATCTACCTTTGAGAGTCATAAAAAGAAAATAATGATTTACCCTATTATTCCAGTTCAAGGTCATGGGTTGCCAGAACCTATCATGGTAGCTCAGGGCTCAAGGCCGAAACCAGCCCTGGACAGGACTCTATCCCATCTCAGGGCATGGTCACACTCACACCCACACTCACTCAGACTGGCATCATTGACACACGCTAATTCAACCTCACGTGCACATCTTTGGAGTGTGGGAGGAAACTGGAATACCCGGAGAAACCCATGCAGACATGGGGAGAATGGGCACACTCCACACAGACAGTGGCCTGGCTGGGAACTGATTTTTTCTCAACATTATATGAAACAGCGTTGAATGAAGCTGTGTTATTTGAAGACCTGCTCTAGTTCCTTGGGAAACTGACTCAATATCATGACCTTGCTTTATCAGTTTCTAACCTCCATTTCCTCTATCCAACAGCTCTCAAGGCTAAAAGAGTACAAAAATG
This sequence comes from Cebus imitator, assembly GCF_001604975.1. NCBI lineage: Eukaryota > Metazoa > Chordata > Mammalia > Primates > Cebidae > Cebus > Cebus imitator. The sequence continues at coordinate 11,354,929 of NW_016107331.1, forward strand.
GAAGAAGAGAGGTGGATTAAGTTAACCAGAATAACATTGTATCAAGTCTCACTTACAAATTAGAAAAAATTTTAAAAATACAGTGTGCCTAAATTGTGTAACTCGAAACATTTTCTCATATACAGTATTCATAGCATTACATTCTGAACATATTCAAGTTATAAGCTGCTAATGAACATGAGGGGGCAGTCCTTTAACTTTCCTAGGAGTAGAGTGGTATCATTTTATAGTTAAGTTTTCATTTGACAGTAAGGCAGGCCAAAGAGAAGATTAGATATTCTGTTATTTTACTAAGCAATGTTTATAGTACAAAATTGCTCTCAGGTATAAGAAAACCAAAATAAAGTGATGTATATTACACGGACTAACACCCTTGATCTGCCTACTTGTTAGATTTTCAGGGTACCTGGAACATTTTGAAGAATGTGGTAGTCCACTTTTCATTTCATTTGAAAGCTTAGCATGGCAGTTTATAAAAATAGTTAGCTTTTCTAATACAATAAATGAAGCATCATTTATGAGTTTCTTAATATTGTCTTTGAAACAATATTAAGAAACTCATAAAGCCATTTTAATTATTTTTATGATTTCTATTTTCATAAAAAGTAACAAAAGTTTACTGGTTTATGCATGCATGAAAACCTCTTTCGCTCACTTTAACGTCTCTCTGTAACCTGTTTCAAGTTACATAGCTTCTCTCTCGCACATTCCAGGATTGTGGTGAAAGACGGCACATAGATTTTTAAGTATTGCTGAGTTAGTCTTCCAAGGAACTGTTTGGAGAAAGGTGTGACACGCACTTAAACCAAGGACAAGATATTTTTCAATGGTCCCTTTCTTCTCTCTCACCTGGTATATAACCCGTTGCTCTTTAAAGACTGGAATATTAGTTACGACAGTTTACATCCTTTTCTTCCTGTTCTACACTCCTGGATAAAAGTTAAGACTTTGGACACGTAGGCCACAAAGAAGGACGTTCACGCATGTTCTCCTACACCAGACGGGGAGCAACAAGGCAACAGGAATTGTTCTCCGTCATCTTTATAGCTGCTGAGCGTCTCACAATGATTGGCATACAATAAGTGCTCAGTAAATGACCCAGCCACAAATATGAAATCGGTCTTCCATTCTGAAAAAGTATTCTAAACCTAGACTTGTTTCTTTGGCATGTCAGTGATTCTTATTGTCAGTTTGTGCCTCATAAAAAAGCCAGTTGTTAACCAGGTGTTAATAACTTACCAGGTGCTAACAGTTGACATTCCAAGGTTCTGGTGTTAAACCTACATCAAGAGTCTTTTGATCTTAAAGCCCAATGGAAACCTACCCTGTTCAAATACCCACTTGAAGGTTAGAAGCCACAGCACAGGGGGTTAGATACATCATGGCCTTTTGCCGATTATAAAAGCATTTGGATAAACAGTGTTGGCAGGTACACAGGGTGTTATGTACCATAAATCATTTCTGTTTGTGCCCAATGCCATCAAGAATGATAGGAAATATAGAAAATGGTATTGGTGGGGCAGTCTTGGATTAAGGAAATAGAAGAGCATGTTGAGAATGCAATCAACTTCTAAAAACTTTCAAATTCATTTTCAAATCAATCTCGCCTCTTTTCCTCCGTAGGAAAACCAGCTTTTCCTCAAATCTCTTAAATCAAGTTCCATTTAGCATTTAATTTTGGCTGCTCCCTGTGGATCTGCCACATCCTATAAGTCTGTGTGTACCTGATGGGCCCATGAGCAGAGGAGTTAGGCGAGAAGGCACAAGTGACCTGGTGCTTTAAGCTGACACCTGGCTCTTCACTCTTAGGAAGATAAAGAAAAATCATTAGCTGCCCAGCCAATGACGTTCATGGGGGAGGGGTACACTCTTATAGTAGAGATGGAATGTACGTGATTGAAATTTTTCTGTGATTTACTTGTCTTTTTTAGCACTTGACCTATGATTCATGTTCAGTGAATGTCATTTTTAACGAATGAAACATCTATTACCCTTATGACGCCCAATATTTGAAACCACAATGGTATATATTTTGCAAATTTGAGGATGTGTTTTCTAAGTTCATTACATTTAAAAGAAGAAGAGACTTTACAGAAATGGTTGATTTTTACATTTAGTAAAGATATGCAGTTTTTGGGAATATTCCAGGTTATGAAATAACGTGGGGATTATTACCAAGATCAATGTTCCTATGGGAAAATGTGCTGTAAGTTTCAAAAATAACTTTTAGTATAACATCAATACATAAATTCCAGATTCCTTCTATTTTGTTGGATTCTAAAATTTTGAAAATATGTAATACATAGCATTATTAACTTTTATTTATCCAGTATACTGAAATCAGTACACTGAAATCATTATTCATTTTGAGTAAATATGATAAGAGTTATTAGTAATTATTCAACGAGGATGAAGAAAGTGAGTTTTGCCAAGTTTATAGGAGCTGACATTTTCGCCAGAGTGCCCCTTCCGTTTTCTTGACACGATTCATCATGAACACTGCTTCTGTGAGCACTGTCATTGGTGAGGCATTTGGGAACATTAAAAATTTGAAAATTTGTAGTTTTTTTCATTTTATATTTTAGAGATGGAGTCTCCCATGGCCACCGAGGCTGGAGTGCAGTGGCACAATCTCGGCTCACTGCACACTCTGCCTCCTGGGTTCAAGTGATTCTCCTGCCTCAGCCTCCTGAGTAGCTGGGACCACAGGCGTGCACCACCATGCTCAATTATATTTTTATTTTTAGTAGAGACAAGGTTTCACTATGTTGGCCAGGCTGCTCTTGAACTCCTGACCTCAAGTGATCCACCCGCCTTGGCCTCCCAAAGTGCTGGGATTACAGGCGTGAGCTGCGCCTAGCTAATTTGTGTTTTTTGTTTGTTTGTTTGTTTTTGAGACGGAGTCTTACTCTTTCACCAGGCCGGAGTGCAGTGGTGCTATTTCGGCTCACTGCAACCTCCGCCTTCCAGGTTCAAGCGAGTTTCTTGCCTCAGCCTCCCTAGTAGCTGGGACTATAGGCACTTGCCATCACACCCAGCTAATGTTTGTATTTTTAGTAGAGACGGAGTTTCACCATGTTGGCCAGGATGGTCTCGATCTCTTGACCTCGTGATCCGCCTGCCTCGGCCTCCTGCAGTATTGAGATTACAGGCGTGAGCCACCGCATCCGGCCCAATTTGTAGTTTTCTTATACTCTACAACTTCCACTCCTTATCTCCCACCTTACATACTGATGGTTTGTTTTGTGACAGGGGAAAGGGCATACATTGATGAAACTATCTGATACAAAAGGAACTGCAGGCAGTATACTAATGGCTCAGGTCAAATATCAGCATTTTTCTCTGAAAATTGTTTCTAAATCACTGATACTGTTTGTTTATAGGTCTTCCTATCACTGGGCTCTAATTTCACTTTGCAACTGGTGACTGTGATGCTTGTCGGTGGACGTTTCTATGGAATGCCAACAATTCTTCAGGAAGCAAAATCTGCTGTACTTCCCGTCTCTGAGAAAGCTGCTAATTCTCAGGTAATTAGCCCTGGGTATGATTCTCTCAGCAGACCACTAGAGGGCAGCTTTTACAGGCAGGACGGAAACTCAGCTAGAATTTCTCATGAGTTACCATTTTCTTAAATATAAATAACTCTGAATATCAAAGTAAATGTAACAGATATATTATATAAAAACAATTAGTATATTTTCGACATTCAGTAGGAAAAAAGAGTTATGTTCAGATCTCCTCTTGATATTATGTGTCTAATATTGAGGTATTTTATGTTAAATAATTAAAATTATAATGAAGCACTAATTAATATTTCAGACTTTTTCATTTACTAACATTGTGAATGTTTGTCTTTAATATTCAGACTTGGGTTTATTGGGGCAAGTTTGTGCTGATGTAGATAGATGCTGGTGGTCAGATCCTGTGACATTGTTGCAACTAAGTATTTGCATCCTCTGTTTGAGGTTGTTGTAGATATTTCCCAGTCCCTTCATAAATGTGCATGAGAACAAAGAACAAGTTGAGGGCTTGGCTTTCCTTTCCTTTCAGGCTGATTCTGTCAATACAAGAAAAAGACAAGGCTGTTGTCTGTGGCTATGGTAATGTGTGTATTTTTGAAGCCATTGTGAAATGTAACTTCATCCTACTCCCTCAGGTGGGAGCTGAAGTAACTCAGGCAAGCCTAGCTCAAGATGCTGACATGATATCTGTACATATGAATGGGCAGGAATATGGGCAGATATAGTGTCTGGCCACTAGGGGATGCTCTTCAGCTACTCCCTCCTGTGCATCTTCTCCAAGAAGAATGTGCTTTTTCTCCTAAAATGGAATGTGCTGGCACTTAAAATAACTGAGAGGAAGAGTTGTTTTTTTGCTTTACCTCCTCCTCTTTAAGAGTGAATGAGGAAATAGAATTAATGCTTTGAATTTTGTTGTCTTCATTTTGTTCATGGGTCATTAAAAAAAAGATTCAGCAAAACCATTCATTTGGAGTAGTGAAACATTTCCTACTCCTTACTGCTCCTTATCCGTGCACATTGTCACAATACTGTATCACCCCAAAGGGCAAGGTTAGAGTCTATCATGGCATATTCATGTCTTTAGTGTATCCTCTATACTCGTATCAGTGTTTGGGGGGTGTGTGTGTGTGTGTGTGTGTGTGTGTGTGTGTGTGAAAGAGAGAGAGAGAGACAGAGAGAGAGAGAGAGAGAAGGCTAAGGCATTTAAAAAAGCCCTCTAGCCATGTAGCAAGAATAATCGCACTCAAAGCTTTTGGCAATTGCTAAGCAGAAGCTTCACTGGGCTGGGCATGGTGGCTCATGCCTGTAATCCCAGCAGTTTGGGAGGTCAAGGTGAGCCAATCCCTTGAGGTCAGGTGTAACAGAGAATCTAGGCTGGTCAAATGAAAGTACTTATTGTATTTTTCTCTGTGGCTCCAGAAGTTATCCTGTGGAACCCGCTCACATTTTTCTACCATTCTTTATTCCAATTTAAGAAGAGGAGAATCAGTCTTAATATGTAACTCTTGATTAAATGGTTTCCCAAATTTATAGCTATTGAGACCAAAAGAGGTAAACTGAATTGTTCAAATCAAAATGTGAAGCTAGGAATCTGCTTTTCTTCTTATTCATTACTCAGAACTTATTTCATCTATAAATCACATACTCTAGTAAGGTTACACTTAAAACAAAATCTTGATGCTTGTGATAAAGACAGATATTAAAAAATAAACTTTGAAGCTTTCTCATCTTCAAAGAAAGATATAAAATTAAGTCAAAGAACTGAAAAGAACCCTAATAGAAGGTCTAGTTCAAGGTGCTTATTTTGCAAATGAAAAAATATGCTGTTATATCTTAGAAGTCAAATTTTAGTTCTACAAATGAAGTTCTGGAAAGACCCATGAACAAGTCATATTAAAATGCCATTTAAAATATTTTGCTTTCATTTAACCAAAATTACACTTATCTTTTTTTAGATGTTGTTTATTCAAAGGATAACATTTTGATTAAAACAGAAAGAGGTATAGGCTATAACCTAAATTAAAAAATAAAATAAATTTTTAAATCTGAGTTGTCATTTCTTAAGCACTTCTCTTTAATTCAATATAAGACAAATATATGTACTGTATAAACAGAGGGAAAGTTGACATTTAACCCATTCTTCAGAAAACAGGAAAGTTTACAGAGAAATAAAATACTCTAAGCATGATTTTCCCTCAGGTCGGATTTGAATCCACTGCTTTTCAACTCACGGACATCACTGCCGGCACAAGCCACGTTATGATTTCTAGGAGAGGCACATATGGCACTCTCTCAGTTGCCTGGACCATTGGATATGCTCCTGGGTTAGAAATTCCTGAATTTATTGTTGTTGGCAACATGACCCCAACACTGGGTGAGTTGTAGTTGTTCTAAGATACGTCCTGTAGAATACTGGAGGGATATCATTAGCTACTAATTTTCTTGGGTCATCCTTATTCTGGATACTAAACTTAGTTTTCTAATACGATGCTCCCATATTTAAGTGATCAGAGTAGTGCAGGCCGCTTGGTGAGAGAAGGAGAGAAGCTTTTTTCAGTCAAATTAACAACTTCATACTTTACCTCGAAAGAGTGGGGTCATTAAGCAAACTACTCTGTCCATACAGTAGGAGTTTGTTGAAAGTAGTTCTATCAATCTAATTGGGCAAATACAGTAATAAAAAAACAAAAATGTATACATATTTTGTATGCATTTCCATGTTCACCTGATTGTTTCTGGCAGGTTACTTTAGATGCTTTATTTTTTAGAGTCTAACTCTAAAAGAGTTAGTGAGATGCAAATGTTAGATGGTTTGACCTCTATGATGTTATAGAAAGCTCATTGCAAATTCAAATAATGAAAGTTTATAAAGAACCCTCCAGTGCGCTCTGAATCTGAGGATCTCGCTCCTCAGATTCAGATGGTCTTGTTCGTCACCAGGTAAATGCTGTTTACGCTCAGTAATAAACCTACTGAATCCTGCAGAGTTCTGAGATCCTCAGTCTTGCAGTGAGGATGGAATGATTTTCATTTTCCCAGGGTCTTGGTATCACTGAGGGATGAGAAGGAATTAAAGCTAAAGTCCTGTAGAAGATGGGGGATGAGGTCTAGGCCAGTGAAAATGACAACATTGTCATGCCAGCTTTCATCCTAACAGGAATCCCAGTAAACAAAAAGAGAGAACTCAGTTGCATGATGGAGAGACACCATGGTGGGAGAACTGCCTTGGATTCTGGGGCTTCTTAAGCCACTGGATAGGTGCCCCTGATCTGATGTCTCAGACACTGACTCCTCTTATTTTCCTTTTGGCATGTCCCCTAAGTTAAAGATATTTAATTATTTTTCTTGTTTATTTTCTAGCCCCTTTTTCCTGCAGAAACTCTTATCTTTTACTTCCTTATCCCTCTGTCACTTTGGGTGATATGCATAGCTCCAATATAATTTAGGGTGTTTTAAAAATTTTTTTTATATTAGTAACCACTTGCTACATGTGAAAAGATTTATGTGTAGAAATATTACTTATTATGAGTGTGTATGCGGCTTTGTGCTTACATATCACATTAATCTTCAAAAGCTTTTGTGAATCTGTTAACTTAATTCAACTAAAATAACAGGAGTTCCCAAATGATAGATCTGTATCTTCAAACAGGTTCGTTTAGTTTTTTTGAGCTTTTATAATAAATTTTCAAACACAATGAAAAGTCCAGTGAACACCCATAAACTGAGTAGATTTATTTATTTATTTAATTTTTAATTTTTTTAAAAATAGAGTCTTGTGTATCACTCAGGCGGGAGTGCAGTGGTGCCACCTCAGCTCATGGCAACCGCCACCTTCTGGGCTCAAGGTATTCTCCTGCCTCAGCCTCCCGAGTAGCTAGGATTACAGGCTCGCCCCACTGTGCCCGGCTGATTTTTGTATTTTTAGTAGAGGTGGGGTTCCACCGTGTTGGCCAGGCTGGTCTCAAACTCATGAGGTCAAGAGACCCACCAGCCTTGGCCTCCCAAAGTGCTGGGATTACAGGCATGAGCCACTGCACCTGGCCTTGACTGGCTTTAATAGTTGTCACAGTCTGCCATGTTTGTGACATATTTTCTGAGGCAATTTAAAGTAAAATACATAGATTATGATATTTCACCCCTGTCTACTTCAATATGTGTGCTAAAAATATTCCAGGGCCAGAATTTAAACCAAAGCCTGACACTAAATCTGTATTAAAGCTTGCCCAACAGCAGTCCCTTTTCACTACTGGATTTTGTCATTGAGCCAGGAAAGAAAAAGAGATAAAGGAGAAAAGTAAACAGGGACCCACAGCAAGATTTGTGTGTCCTCCTCTAGGTTTACCTCTTCTCCCTGCCCCTTTTTAAAAATGTTTTACCTTTTGTGAACTATAATCGAATTTGGGAAAAGAAAATATGTTACTACAGTTTTAAGAGTCAAATCCCAATTTAAGATAAGAAATAATACCCTGCTTTCCTCTTCATGTTTCCTTCCAGGGAGGCTTTCGTTTTCCCACGGTGAACAAAGGAAAGGAGTTTTCCTGTGGACATTTCCCAGCCCTGGTCAGCCAGAGGCCTTTGTTCTTCACCTATCAGGGGTGCGGAGCAGTGCTCCTGGCGGAGCTCAGCTCCGGTAAGACCAACCTCATTCTCACCCAAGAAATTCTCTGAGGAATAACCTGGAATTCATCCATCAAAATAGAGAAGGGCACAAGGATTACTCTCCTTGAAGCAAACGCGAACACAGTTTTAGTATAGATCATCATGTGGCCTGCATGCCAGAGAGGGAGGTGGCTCTCAGGAGCCCTACCGCCCACCCACTGCTGGCCATGAAGAGAGTTCTTCATGCCCCCATCTGGAGAGTGGGGGCCATGGTAGAATCTCCACTGAGAGCCATGATGCCAGTTCTTCCCTTGTTAAAGGGAGCTATCTTCTGAGAAACAGCTGAAAATACTTGATGGCCCCAAGTGATTGAGAGTAAGAATAAGACATTTTAGTAGGGCGATAATATTACTTGGACCAGTGGCCCTTTGACTTTAATTTTATTTTATTTTGTTTCACTGTTTATAATGACTATTTCTACAAATATAGTGTATTTGCAGATAAATATGTACCAGCCAAAAGCACTTTACTTGCCTTATTTCTGGGATAGACTTGACCAGAGCAGCAGAGGGCAGACATGCTATTCAGACTTAGGGATTTAGTCCTGGTTCTGCCACTTACTCGCTGTGTGACTTTGAGAAAGGTACTTCATCTTTCTGTTCTTCAGTTTACTTGTAAAATAAGGAAAAATTGCGAGTGTGAAAACTAGAGTGTGTTCAAGTATGTTTGTATACATGTTTATGTGTGGGCGATCTCCATTGGGGAAATCAAATATGACGTTAGATTATACATATGCCATTTTAAAAATGTTCATCCAGAGAACGTGTTTTAGGGTTGCAAATTCAAATGCTTTAACAGCAACAATAGTTAACAGTATTACAGTGCTTGGTCGGGAGTGGTGGCTCACGCCTATAATCCCAGCACTTTGGAGGCCGAGGTGCGTAGATCACCTGAGGTTAGGAGTTCAAGACCAGACTGGTCAACATGGCGCAACCCCATCTCTACTTAAAATACTGAACAACAGGCAGGTGTGATGGCACATGCCTGTAGTCCCAGCTACTTGGGAGGATGAGAAAGGAGAATTGCTTGAGCCCAGGAGGCGGAGGTTGCAGTGAGTCAAGATTGCACCACAGCACTCCAGCCTGGGTGACAGAGTGAGTGAGACTCCATCTCAAAATACTATAGTATTATAGTGCTTACCCTAGGCCAGGCATAAATCATACACACACACAAACATATACACTCATACACATTATCTTTCTCTCTCTTTACTCTTCCCAGCAACCTTATGGAGTAGACTCTGTTATTTGTCACATTTTGTAGATGACAAAAGTCATAGAAAGATTATGCAGTAAACCCAGACCACATAATTAATACATGTTGGGGCCATGATTCCAACCCAGGCTGAATGGCCTCTGTCAGAACTCCATTAACCACAATTTTATGTAATGAGTGTTAGCTGCTTGACAAGAGACAGTGATGGGACCTGAAAAATCCTCCCGGAAGGCGTTCAAATTTATATTAGAAACAAAAAAACTGTTTTCAAAAGAAAATATATCTGTAGACAGAATTAGGCCAAGAGACTGCCAGTTATAACCCCTGATATAGTTATTAACTCACAACAAGAACCTATAGGAAAAAACTAAGGATAAATTATGCAATCATGGGTGTCTATCCTAAATCATACGTAAAGTTTTAGCTACCTTTGCATGAGAGGATAGTCCCATTATTGGCAGCTAAAGGAAGTAAGGATTTTGCTGCTGGTAGCAGTAACTATTTCTATTTGCTAGATAAGAAAGCTGTCAGAGGTCCAGCTGTAGTAGTGTTGGTCTTCTTGTACTGATCTTAAGAGAGAGCCTGATTTTCAGATCCCTCAGACAGCTGCTCTGAGATGATAGAGAAATAGACAAGAGACCTATGAGCTTTTCATTTACCTAAGATTTCTTAGGTCCTGTCCCTGCTTTTGCAGCTCCTGTTGTTACATTTCTTGTGCCGTTACTTATCAATAAGTAAGTAGAGTTTGATGGAATTTGAAATGGCATGTCATTGTTAAGTTGCTGCCCTCATGAGCAGCATCTTAAATATGTGAACGATGAATCTCTACAGTGATATTCCTGTTTTTTAAATCAATTTCTTTGTGATTTAATTTTTTCCCAGATCAGGTTTTATCGTTGCTGAAATTGAACCAATGGGCATCTTCCAGTTTTCCCCTAGCTCAAGAAATATCATAGTGTCAGAAGATACACAGATAATCAGATTACATGTGCAAAGACTATTCGGGTTCCACAGCGATCTTATTAAAGTTTCTTATCAGACCACTGCAGGAAGCGCCAAGCCACTGGAAGATTTTGAGCCTGTTCAGAATGGGGAACTGTTTTTTCACAAATTCCAAACCGAGGTTGATTTTGAAATAACCATTATTAATGACCAGCTCCCTGAGGTAGAAGAATTTTTTTACATTAACCTTACTTCAGTAGAAATTAGGGGATTACAAAAGTTTGATGCTAATTGGAGCCCACGTCTGAATCTAGATTTCAGTGTTGCAGTGATCACAATATTGGATAATGATGACCTGTCAGGAATGGATATTTCCTTCCCCATGACATCTGTGGCTGTAGGGGTTGACACAACTCTCATTCCTGTAGAAACTGAATCCACCACATATCTCAGTACAAGCAAGACGACTACCATTCTGCAGCCAACCAAAGTGGTTGCCATTGTTACCGAGGCAACTGATGTATCTGCCATCCCTGAGAAACTTGTCACCCTTCATGGTACACCTGCCATGTCTGAAAAGCCTGATGTGGCCACTATACCTGCTAATATTTCCATTCATGGAACATTCAGCCTTGGGCCATCCATTGTTTACGTTGAAGAGGAGATGAAGAGTGGCACATTCAACACTGCAGAAGTTCTTGTCCGAAGAACTGGTGGGTTTACTGGCAATGTCAGCATAACAGTTAAAACTTTTGGTGAAAGATGTGCTCAGAAGGAACCAAATGCATTGCCCTTTCATGGTATCTATGGAATTTCCAACCTAACATGGGCAGTTGAAGAAGAAGACTTTGGAGAACAAACTCTTACCCTTATATTTCTAGAAGGAGAAAGAGAACATAAAGTATCAGTTCAAATTTTGGATGATGATGAGCCTGAGGGGCAGGAATTCTTCTACGTGTTTCTCACAAACCCTCAAGGGGGAGCACAGATTGTGGAGGGGAAGGATGACACTGGATTTGCAGCTTTTGCCATGGTTATTATTACAGGTAAATCTTTGAAATGATAGAGATAAAAATGTACTTTTGTGGTACATAATTTGTATGAAGATGAATCTAGCTTAAATTTAATGGAAGAAGGTGAATTACTTGTTATTCATAGGATGCATTAAAGTGTTGTTTTTCTGTAGCTTGGACCCATGACATTAACTCATGATGCTGTTCTGAGGCCCCTGTAATTTAATATACTATATATGTCACTGAGATCAGAGCCAGTAATACAATCTATAAATCTATACAGTATAAGGAATATTTAATTTAATTATCCAAACACGTGATGGCCTATCCTGTTTTGGAATTTCATTCTAAATTTACCAGCCACTTTCAATAATCCATCCTAGAGTCCAAAATCTCATTGTCAGGAAACTCTTTTTATCTGTTGTCAAATACATTTAAACTATTGCCTTTTGTTTTGCTTTTGACCCAATGTAGTTGATACAGCCATCATACTATTGTGTATATATGTTCCAGTAGCTTAACATTTTAATTAATTTTTGAGTTTCTCATATATCTTATGTAGTCTTTTTATGACAATTTGCAGTTTACCTCTGAAATCATACTGTACTTCTTTAAGTGAAATACATCAGCATGTCAGTACCTTATATGAATTAGAGTAGTGTCAGGCTATTTCATGATTCTTTTCTTTTTTCATTTTTATGTTTCATTGTAAGGTGACAACTTATACGTATTTAGAGGGTACAAGGAATTATGTTATGATTTATAAATATAATGTAGAATGGTTTAATCAAGATAGTTAATATGCACATTACCTCAAGTACTTAACATTTTTTGTAGTGAGAATATTTGAAATTTACTATCTTAACAACTTGGAAATGTACAGTACTCTATGTTAACTATATTCACCATTCTGTACAATAGATCTCAAAACATACTTTTGAGATTCAATGCTTCCTGGAGTTCATATTTTATTTTAGCCATTGAGTTAAAATTCAGTAATAATTTTGCAATTGTTTAATTTCTTTTCATATGGTCAGCATTATCTCATTTATGTTAGGCTACAAATTTACATCAATTAACTTAGTATGATTTATTCCTATTCCTACAGTTTATGAAGAGTATTAATATTGTAATTTCTTATTCTATTCTACAAGTTATTTACTGATTTTGATTCATGTTGTCTTACTACCATCAACATATTTCTATTAAAGTTAGTTTGGCAGTCAGCATCCTCCCTCTCATTCTGTGACACTGATATTTTATTACAGTTATTTGAATATGCCCAGGGCTGATAGTAAAAATATTTAGTGATTCGTTTGGCACAGGCCAGGCCCATCAAAATCGCTTCTGGAGGTTCTTTGCTGTTCTAAGCGGTACACCATTAATTATTGGATCACAGGGAGGTCTTGTAGTCCTGGTCAGAGAAGTGGCAGAGGGCTCTTTGGGGACTCAGGACAGAAGTTAGGTACTAACTGGAACAGAAGTGCTTCTCTGTTTTATCAGACAATATAACCTACCAGTGCCTATCCCTTCATCAGCTCTGAGCTTAGTTTTAACTCACCAGGCAAATGGTAACTTAGCTGAGGTCTGTGAGATTCTGTAATGTTTGCCTTCCCTACATAAGGCACACTCGTCACACACCTGTGGCAAATGATTGACACCCTACCATCACTACCACTAGCGTCATGTGATGTAATTGGCCTGACCTCACCACCAGGCACATTCATTCACATGGTCATAATATCCTAAGTTCCTTTACCTGCAAATGTTGCCCTCATCTTTTCCCTACCTGTTTTTTTTTCTTAATAATATTTCTCACTTAACTGGATAATTAATTTTGCTACATCCCTGTCTTTATAATCTTTTCACATTTAGATTTTAGAACAGACTTTCTAAATAGATCAGGGAAAAATAGTTTATTTCGTTTTGGTTTTGATCAGTGGCATATTACAATTCTAGAATCATTTTGGAGGAGAAGAGGCGTTCTGGTCTTTGATGATTTCATCCTTTTTGTGCTGGTTTCTTCCCATCTTTGTGGATTTATCTACCTTTGATCTTTGAAGTTGGTGATTTTAGATGGGGGTCTCTGAGTGGATGTCCTTTCCATTGATGTTGAAACTATTTCTTTTTGTTTTTTAGTTTTCTTTCTAACAGTCAGGCCCCTCTGCTGTATGAGGCTTTTTTTTTTTTTTGGTTATACAGGAGTCAGGGAGCTGCTTGAAGAGGCAGTCTGTCCTTTGTCTGCCTGCAGAGGCACTGTTGGGCTGCCTCAGTCTCAGCCTGGCTGCTGTGTAGGCTTCCTCTGGCTTTGTTTATACAGATGAGATTAGACCCACCTTTGAAATGGTGGATGCCCTTCTGCCCACCAAGCTCAATTATCCTGGGTGGAGCTCGAACTGATGTGCTGGCTGTGAAACTCTCAAGCGAGAGGGCTTCAGTTTGCTGGTCTTTTGGGGGGTAGGACCTGGCAAGCCATATCACCTGTCTCCCTGCTTTCAGCTCTCCCTCTTTCTAGGGGGTGGGCCCATTGTCCCGCAGGTGCTCTGGGCGCTAGTGAAAACTTCCACCCAGTTTTCTGCCGACAGCTTGCAGTGCTGGGCCAGCCAAAGCTGTCGCTGGGATCTGTGTTGGTAACTTGCAGTACTTTTCAGCCCAGTGGGCGTTCTGCATTCTCCTTGACTGTGGGTTGCAATGGCCATGGGAGAAGCACAGTATCTGAACCAGAGTGCTGAGGGGGTAAAGTCCCTGATTCTCCAGGCAGTTGCACTTCCTGGGTGGGGCAGCACCTCGCCCTGCCTCTGTTCGCCCTCCTTGGGCTACACCCACTGTCCAACCAGTCCCAATGAAATGAACCTCGTACTTCACTTGGAAATGTGGAGATCACTCGCCTTCTGTGTCTCTCGCTGGGAACTGCTCCCTGGAGCTGTTCCTATTTGGCCATCTTGGTGGAAGTCCTCTAGAACCATCTTACTAGAAATTTGACATCAGATTTATTACTGTAAACCTGACAAGGGAAGTGTTATTGTCATTAGAATCATGCTAGTTACTATTGCCTTGGAAAAGGAAATGCAGGCTCTGCTGTGATCAGCTTGTAATGTACTTGAAGAGCCTAAATCCTTACTAAAGTGACAAGAAAATAGTTGCTGCCCAAGAGAAAAAGTCAATGCCAGATTCTGATACCAGGCTACGAAGTGATTGTAATGATTAATTGGTGAGGATGAGGATTTGCATTCTGAGACAAAAACACCCATGAGGCCCTAGGACAAAGTAGCCCATCACTTGCATGTCCCTAATAAAGGGCCTCCACATTTACTTTAAGACCAGGGAAATAGTCCAGGGACTGATGATCACTACTAGTTCTTCCCTATCAGGACAGTTCAGTGGTTTTCTGTTTCCTTAACCCAACCTACTCCCTAACTTTAGAAGTTCTGTCTTCTTAGAATGCCAGAAATCAGGTTTCAGGGTGATGGGTGCACATGATAACATGGTTTGGCTCTGTGTCCCCACCCAAATCTCATCTCCAGTTGTAATCCCCAGAATCCCTGTGTGTGGAGGGTGGGACCTGGTGGGAGGTGATTGGATCATGGGAGCAGTTTTCCCCTTACTGTTCTTGTGATAGTGAGTGAGTTCTCATGAGATCTGATGGTTTAAAAGTGACACTTCCCCTTGCTCTCTTTCTGTCCTGACACTATGTGTGACATGCTTTGCTTCCCCTTCCACAATGATTGGAAGTTGTTTATAAATTACCTAGTCTCAAGTACTATCTTTATAGCAGTGTGAAAAACAAACTAATACACATGGTTTTGGGCTGATTGCTTTAGGATCGTTGCTTCTAGGATCACTGCAAAACTGGGCTGTGGAGCAATAGAAAGCAGTCAGAACTAGGCGTTGGTATTTCTCTAGTCTGAGAAACTGACTTAGGTACTACCCAGGATTTGAAGTGATGATTTCAGTATAGTATGAGCCATAGTTTTGTTCCAGTTTAAACTTTTTTTTTTTTTTTTTACTATAATGGTATCTGTAACCTCAAGTGTTGCTTAGCAAAGTTTCTGATACTCAGAGATGCTCAGGAGTTCCTTAATATTTCTGTTTTGTTCTGGGGCAGATAACTTCACGGGTAGCATAGAGGGTCCTTTAGTCAACCCTCTTATGTGAAGGTAAATCCATTGAACAGAATTCATTTATTCAGCAAATATTTACTCAACACTTAGCATATGCTCAGTACTGTTCTTGGAGCTGGGGATACAGCAGTGAATAAAAGTTGTTGCTCTAGGAGAGCCTGCATTCTGTGGAAGATATACAGCCTTAAAACAGGTAAACATCTGAAAAGTCAAATACTGTCAAATGTAAAGTAGGATCTTAATAGAAAAATAAACGTGTGTGTCAGAGGAGGGAGTGGGATTTGATGTTTTATTTTGTCTGTTCTTCTTTTGCCACACAGCCACCTTCATGTTGTCATAGTTTAGTTTATTTTTAATAAAGATCTTTTAACAATTCTAGCTTCCTCCACCATTTGTGAATTTCTCACTTTTAAACCATCTGAGCTCACAAGATTAGTGAAACATGGGAAGTCTTTAAAATAATTCTTGACTGTATTATAGCCCTCCATTTTTCTTTTCAGGGAGTGACCTTCACAATGGCATCATAGGATTCAGTGAGGAGTCCCAGAGTGGACTGGAACTCAGGGAAGAAGCTGACAGGAGAAGACTGCACCTTATTGTCACAAGACAGCCAAACAGGTATGTATATGTGGATTATATGGAAGATGTATCATCCTCTGTGTCTATACAATCCAATTTCAATTCATACAATGAGAGAGACAGGGTAAGATGTTTATAGAAGAAAGTAGTGTGGAATTTGTCATGTCTTCGGATATTAATCTGGTTCTTATTCTGTGATTATACTTGGTTTATGATTATAACTTAGGGTTACCTTGAGTGTTTTGTACTTCAAGAAGTACCATACTGATAATCAGATTATATAGGTCATCACTTCATCATATTGACTGTTATTTGCTCACTCTACATACATTCTGTTTTCCTGTGAGGAAAACTTGGAATACCAAAATTTTGTTTGCAACTTAAAATTGTATAATAGCATTTTTGAATGGTCATCACAAATATGTACTTGATATGCACACATGCACATGCATGTGTATATGTGTGTATATATATATATTACATTTTCAATTTTTTAAAAGAGAAATGAAGAACATTTCCTTGCCTTTAGGAACTCCCTATGATTTTCATTTTCACATTTTTTTGGACATAATAGACAGAAAAATATTTGTTTCACATTCTGTATTCAGAGTATCTGGATACTTATTCATTATTAAATAGGGTGTAGTCAAAGAAAACCACGTAAGCCCTGAGTCTTAATTTTCTTGTCCGTAGTGAGGAAAATTAGTCATTTTCAGCATCATCAGTGGTAAAGTAAGTGCTATACTTTGGATGAAGAGGTACCATTTGGCACAGTGATAATACACTGTTTTAGACACGGGGGTAACATCTTCTGTTAAGGCATTGGGTGGGTTTCTTGTTCACAGGGCCTTTGAAGATGTCAAGGTGTTTTGGCGAGTCACACTTAACAAAACAGCCGTCACGCTCCAGAAGGATGGGGTAAACCTGCTGGAGGAACTTCAGTCTGTGTCAGGGACCACAGCCTGTACAATGGGTCAAACAAAATGCTTTATCAGTATTGAACTCAAACCAGAGAAGGTAAGAAATGAAGAGACACAAGTAATGTCAACTTCTAATTATATTTCTTTAGAATTAATCACTTTAAAACCATGATTGAAACTTATGCATTGTTGATGCGGAGATTCTTTGTGTCTCTCTTAGCCATTATGTCTAAATCTCTTTGCTGACAACAGACTTTAGACAGGCTTGATTGCATTATGGAATTTTGTAAATAAACTTGTCATTTTTCTTTTTTTTGTTTGTTTCTTGCCATTCTACAATAACAACCATGTAGGTTTAACTTTTTCCTTTATTTTTATTCTTGGTATAATTCTTCCTTTTTCCAGGAATAAATGTCTTATTCACAATTCTTTTTATTAATCCCTTCCTACTTACACACAAAGAAAAAAAAAGTGTATTATTGCTTAATAAATGAACACATGCCTAATAAAATATGTCTTGATATGCTAACTTCTACACATTAAAATTAATACAGTAGTAAGGATATACTGTCAGAGTCACATTTATCTTGCATCCTAACTACCTCTTTTTACATAAGGATAGCATTTCCTCTTTTAGTACCACAATAGATTCCAATTCAAATAATTTTAATTACTTAGTGGTCTTCCTTTTGATACTCAACTAGTTGTGGCATGGCCACTGATAGTCTTATTAAGCTGGTCTTTTGTCTTTTCAATATTACTTTTAAAATATCTGGAATCATACTTGCTTTATAGCAATAACATGTGTTCTAGAGTTGTCTTGATTTTTTTCCTAAGTAAGACAGCCAATCAACTCGTATCAAAGGACTCGATTTCTTTGATCAGAAAGCATTTTAGAGATCTATATGTATGTATTAGAGCTATGCAGGAAAGCTGATGTGGGCAAATGTGCTGCTGTTGTGGCCACCTTGGTGGTGGTAGCACTAGAAAATATATTTTCTTTAGGGTCTTGAATCCATATTCTTTTTTTTGTAATTTAACATATCATGTTATTGTGTTTTGCTTTTCTTGAGTTGGGTTATCATCAGCTACTAAAACTTTCTGTCACACTGACAATGAGGAACTGAAATTTCAGTATTCAAGACATTTAATCATATACTATGTCCTCACTTCACTTGTCAATAGCCTCTTGGAAACTAACTTTATGTGAAACAATGTGCTGTATAATGAAACCGATTTTACCATTGACTAATTGATATAAACAACAGTTGAGTTCCTACTGCACACAGTATGTCCTTTCATTTAAAGTTGCTGTTTCCAAGAACCTGTCATTGTTAAGTGAAGAGTTACTGTATTCTACTTGAAAACATTTAAATCCTCCTTCATGCATTTCTTCCAAATACTTTTATGCTTCCATCAACCCTCTCAACCCTGCATTTCTTTTTTTTTTAATTATTATTATTTTTAGAGAATAAAAAGTACAGTGCCTTGATCTGGACACACTGCAACCTCTGCCTCCTGGGTTCAAGTGATTCTCAGGCCTCAGCCTCACTCTACCATGCCCTGCTAATTTTTGTATTTTCAGTTGAGACAGGATTTCACCAGCTAGGCTGGTCTCAAACTCCTAGCCTCAAGTTATCCGTCTGCCTTGGCCTCCTGTGCTGGGATTACAGGCATGAGCCACGATGCCCAACCCTTATATTTCTTAACTATAGCCTTTTCTCAATCAAAATACCACTTTCTCCATAATGCCTCCCATGAAACCCCTAGTTGGAATTGTTGATTCTCTAAATTTACAAGACATTATCTGTACCTTTTTTATGGAGGTTATCAGTTATATGCAGTGTTAAAACTTATGCATATTTATATAGACTGTAAGACTGTTAGCTGCTCAAAAATTAGAATATGGTTTTATTCATCTGTCTCTCCTATTATCTTCCATAAACATGTTTTGCATACATGAATGACTAAAAACTGTGCATTTTATCTCAAATAGGATTTTTGGTGAATTAAAATACTAATAAGATCTCACTCGACTTTAAACATCTGTCTCATACAGTAGATGTTAACCTTGTAATTCTAAGAGAGAGGAGAAGAGCCATCAGGAGTGGGCTTGGGCAAACTGAATAAAGTGAAATAGGAAAGTTAAAGTATAGATGGGGTTAGGGAAGACTGCTTCCTCTGAGCTTGCCCTCCTTGCAGAAGAACATATAATTAAGGGGTAAGAGAATGCTGTACGCAATACATGGGATGCTAAATATGTATGTGTGTGTATATGTATACATATCTCCCTTTTCCTAACTAGAGAAATGCTGCTGAGCCCATCATCAAATAGTTTCAGTCAGGTAAGAGAAAAAAATTAGTCAGACCTCTTCTTTCTCTTTCGCGTGTAATGCTAAGATCCTAGAGTTTTCTTCTGCATTCTGAGAAGCAGCAAATTTTCAAGACATTTTTCCCCCATTATCTTTTCACCTGTTAAAAGGCAAGGTACAAGCAAGGTTAATGTACATTTTAGTTTCATTAAGAGGAAATTTAAAAAGAGAGAAGATGGAAGATGATTCTGTTCTCCTGAAAATGAAAAAATATTTTTTAAAGTACTATGAACTTTTGATATACATTTTAACATTTATGAGAAGGAAACTTATTACTCATCCAGTTCAAATTATTTTTATGTCAGATAAACTGAAACCTAGTGATATAAGCAACACAAGTTCTGTGGCCATATTCTTCTGTAGTGGGCTTTCAGAAATTATTTGGAGGTCCTCGTAGAACAACCCAATTATTACTAGACTTTTGACCTAAGCATCATCTTCATTTTTTTGTGAAAGGAAAGACATCGGTTACACTGAACTTATTCTTGGAGTCACTGGAGTCAGTATAAGTGTTAGGGTTCTGATAATGGAAGGCCTTGGTTCAAATCTTAACTCTTCTACCAATTAGCTGGGTGACACAGGACAAGTTGCTTAGCCTTCCTGAACCTCACAGATTTAATGGGGTTAATAATAGGACGTGAGGCAGATAAAGGACATAATGAAGGAGAAGTTCTCAGCCCAGCTCTCAGCAGAGTTGGCCCTTCATAAGAGATGGTGAGTGTTGGGATTATTCAGAATGAATGGAGAAGGAGCCTGAGGGAATGCAGTGACTTGAGTAACAACTACATCAACACAAGTGGTGGAGGAGTTACAGATACTGCAGACACAACAAATACATCCACAGAATTACACCACTCATTAATGGTGGTGTCCCTCACCTCAATCCAGTCTATTGGCACGCAAAGGTTTTCGACTCTGTCCTATCTCAGATTATCATCTCTACAGTTTTACAATACTTTCACTTTTGATTTATGAAGAATTTAAGTAGCTTGCTCATTCAATTACTGGGCCAAAATTAGAACTCGTTTCTTGAATTTCAGTCCATTTCCCCTTTTCTTGATGATTTATCTTATGATTCCATACTAGCAAAATGTATAAGGTAACAATTAACTTAGGAAGCATGTGCTTAGCCATAAAATCTGTTTAAATTCAGTGTTTACATATTTGCTGCAAATATTTTCAAAAATATTTAAGTAAGTAAGGTATTTTTCATTGTTACTTTGGTTTTGTATTGCTGAGCAGTTCTGGTCCCAAATCATCTTATACTAGTTGGGGCAAAAAATTGTCCTTGGGTGCTTCTGACTTAACCAGCAAAAGAACCTGCTGGGAATTATGCATGGGAATGGGCTCTTATGAAGTCTCTGTCATTTTTAGGAGTCTAGGGAGGTTCATATATGATCTGCGAGTCTTGATTTCTCAATAGACTTCGGAAATAATTGTTTTGATAGAGTGTTTCTAAGACTGGAAAACTCTTTTCTCTTTTTTTTTTTTTTTTTTTTTTTTGGGACCGAGTTTCGCTCTTGTTACCCAGGCTGGAGTGCAATGGTCCAATCTGGACTCACCACAACCTCTGCGTCCTGGGTTCAGGCAATTCTCCTGCCTCAGCCTCCTGAGTAGCTGGGATTACAGGCACGCACCACCATGCCCAGCTAATTCTTTGTATTTTTAGTAGAGATGGGGTTTCACCATGTTGACCATGATGGTCTCGATCTCTTGACCTCGTGATCCACCTGCCTCGGCCTCCCAAAGTGCTGGGATTACAGGCGTGAGCCACCGCGCCCGGCCCTGGAAAACTCTTTTTGTTACTAGTCTAATGATATGTAGGCACCCATCTTGTACACTGTTCAATTTTAGATGATTCTTTACTTAGATTATGACAATTAGTTTGATTGTAGGTGGCTGTAAGTAATGTTCTAATTGTCATCACAGTGAAAAAGGAATAGTTTACTGGAAAATAAAGCAAAGTCTCTGTTGGAATGTAATATACTGAAGTCCTTAGTTAAAAGAAACTACTTTGAATTCAAGCTCATGGAATACTAGCTCTTGAATATAGTTACTATACTTTGATAGTGCTTTAGTTTATTGTACTTGCCAAATGTGGTTTCTCAAAAGTGGAAATAGTACAATTATTTCCATATTTCAGTATCAACTGACAGTTGATCAGCAACAGTAAAGAACGATGTGTGCCATAGAAAAAACTAAATATTTCTTCAGAAAAGAAAACATTGTTTATTTACGGTGTGACTAAGGTATAACTTACTTATTAACACTTGGATAATTCTGAAGGATTCGTTGTATAATTTCATGACATAATTTTCATTAAAATGATCACAAAAACAGATAATGGCCATTGCTGGTAGATAAAAATGATACATTACATCAAATTAGACAATGTCACTACAGGTGTAAAGCCATCAGCTTAGCTCCTTTGCATTATGCCAGGAAGATAAAAATATTGCTAAGATTTTTAGATGATTTTGTTAAGAATGAATGACTAGTAAAAACAGGTGATTGACAATATGTTATGTAATTGAATTCAGGCTTTTGAAAATAAAACTATTTGACACTGTTGAGAAAGAACCAAGGTGAAACATGAGCAAACTATACCCAGCAGACTACATTTAGATTATTACTGAATTTGGGGTAATTTAAAAAAATACATAAAATTTCAGATTTGACTATTATAAATATTTTATTGATTATATTTATTTAAAACACTTTACAAATAAATAAAAATAAAATTTTATGAAATTGAAACTCCATTTTTTTCCTTTTCCCAGTATTCTCCAACTCCACTCCCTACCCTGTCCCCCACCCAAACCCTCCAACCCAAGGCAACTGCTGTCAGGGTGTGGTAGTTGAAAAAGAAAACTTTCCATAAATATGTATCTGTTAAGAAAATATAGTAAGCTTTGTGTAGTTTTAACTTTACATTTATGGTATCATGCTATATATATATCATTATACAGCTTGATATTTTCACTTCATATTTTGTGATACATCTGTGTTAAAAAATACTGAATTAGTTCATTTCTTTGAGCTACTTTATAGTGTTTTGTTGTATGAATGCATTTAATTTACCATTTTTCTGATGGTAGTATACATAGATTATTTCCTGACATTGATTTTCTAGTAAGAAGCTTGCCCAGAGAAAGTAAATGTATTTTTAAAGGAAGACCAAAAAATAAATGTGATGATAATGTAAGAATTTAATACAGAATATATCTCTAGATTTATACATTTCTCTAATGTATATGAATGATACCCTTTTTAAGTATCAGAACTATCTACAGTTAGAAATATGTTAGTAATAGTTTTTTTTCCCCCCTTTTTTCTGATTGTCAGATACCACAGGTTGAAGTGTATTTTTTTGTGGAATTATATGAAGTTACCGCTGGAGCGGCAATAAACAACAGCGCCCGATTTGCACAGATTAAAATCTTACAAAGTGACAAATCTCAAAGCCTTGTGTATTTTTCTGTGGGTTCTCGACTGGCAGTGGCTCACAAGAAAGCCACTTTAATCAGTTTGCAGGTGTCCAGAGATTCTGGGACAGGACTAATGGTGTCTGTTAACTTTAGTACCCAGGTAAGCATGGAATACATGTTAATACATGTTACGGTTTTCTTCTTTGACTACAGCAAAAGTAATGACACAGGGAATAATTCATGCATTATTTTCTGAGGATAACATCATAATTTACTTTTTTATCCGTTACATTAAGCTTTATCCTTGAAACAGCTCAGCTTTTCACTCATCCGTAACAGATCATGTTTTAAAATGACAGACTTTTCTTTTTTCTCTCTTTTGACAAGATTGATTATACAGTGCAAAATATCTTACATAAATCTGTTTTATAAAATCTCAGGGAGTTATGATTTCTTCAGAATGTAACTGTGTAAGACCAGAAGTAGAAAGTAAGGATCTTGTTATGTTTTGTATCCCAAACAGTTGAAAATTTACTTCTTCAGAACCTCCAACACTAGCTGATCTTTACACTTCTTCAAATCGATGCATTTATGAAGCCTCATCCTCTGAGGTGACATCTGATACAAGACAGGGAGCAGGTGGCTATCTGGGGACTCAGAAGAGCAATGCTGCATAATGCTAAGTCACCAGACTGTGGGCTTGGCCCCAACAATACCTTATACCTTTTCAGCCTTATTTTTTGCTTTTGTTTTAGAAGTGAAATGCTCACATAGTAAAGCAAAAATATGTCTCTACTCCGCTTGAAGCAGGATTGTTAGGATTATAGCTGACCCACCATAGTCCTCTCTTTGTTCCCCTTACCTTATGTAACTTCAGGAAACCCACTACAGTATTTGAAAACTACCATCTTGGAGAGCTCTGCTATTTCCCATGTTTCAAGATTCCAAACCAGATGACTCCTTGGGCCTTCAGATTTCAAATTTCATTAAAAGTTCCCTTTAGTATCTGCTTGGTTGAGTCACCATTGGGTGGCTCAAACAAACAGAACATTCTGTGCATAAAACACAACATATGTGTGGCCAGTATGTTGTAGCAGTTACATGAGTCATGATGAGAGAATAGGCCTCAAGCTGTGGATATTAAGCTGTTCTGGAAGTTTGCCAGGCAGTAAAACTTATCTTTATGACAGAATCTACAGCTCAGCAAACAAAAAGAAAACTTCCTATTATACGAGACCCTAGAAATAAAGTCTATTCTAAATAGCCTTGAAGTGATATGAGCACAAAGAAAAGTATGTTGATTTATAGTAGGAAGACTTCAGTATTTTTTATTGGAACATTTAAGATAGAAAGTCTGTTTCATTCTTTCTCTTTTCCCATGAAATGTATATCATCATAGCCTACTACTTTGTAGAGTGGAAGAAGCGGGGACTGGAGATGAAAACAGATGATAAAAGAGATTTGAGTTTTTTGGATCTTGCTCTTCTGGCTCTTTCAATTTTGATGATAGGGTGTCAATTTTAGATCTTTCCTCACTTCTCATGTGGGAATTTATTGCTATAAATTTTCCTCTAGACACTGCTTCAAATGTGTCCCAGAGATTCTGGTATGTTATGTCTTCGTTCTTGTTGGTTTCGAAGAACATCTTTATTTCTGCTTTCATTTCATTGTTTATCCAGTCAATATTCAAGAGCCAATTGTTCAGTTTCCATGAAGTTGTGCGGTTCTGAGTTAGTTTCTTAATCCTGAGTTCTAATTTGATTGCACTGTCGTCTCAGAGACTGTTATGATTTCTGTTCTTTTGCATTTGCTGAAAAGTGATTTACTTCCAATTACATGGTCAGTTTTCAAGTAGGTGTGATGTGGTGCTGAGAAGAATCTATATTCTGTGGATTTGGGGTGGAGAGTTCTGTAGATGTCTATTAGGTTTGCTTGGTCCAGGTTTGAGTTCAAGTCCTGGATATCCTTGTTAATTTTCTGTCTCGTTGATCTGTCTAATATTGACAGTGGAGTGTTAAAGTCTCCCACTATTACTGTGTGGGAGTCTAAGGCTCTTTGTAGGTCATTAACAACTTTCTTTATGTATCTGGGTGCTCCTATATTGGGTGTGTATATATTTAGGATCGTTAGCTCTTCTTGTTGCATTGATTCTTTTACCATTATGTAATGTCCTTTATCTCTTTTGATCCTTGTTGGTTTAAAGTCTATTTTATCAGAGACTAGGATTGCAACTCCTGCTTTTTTTTTTTTGCTCTCCATATTCTTGGTAAATCTTCCTCCATCCCTTTATTTTGAGCCTATGTGTATCCTTGCACGTGAGATGAGTTTCCTGGATACAGCACACCAATGGTTTTGACTTTTTATCCAATTTGCCAGTCTGTGTCTTTTGATTGGGGCATTTAGCCTATTTACATTTAAGGTTAATATTCTTATGTGAGAATTTAATCCTGCAATTTTGATGCTAGCTGGTTGTTTTGTCTGTTAGTTGATGCAGTTTCTTCATTATGTGAATGCTGTTAACCATTTGGTATGTTTTTGGAGTGGCTGGTACTGCTTGTTCCTTTCTATGTTCAGTGCTTCTTTCAGGAGCGCTTGTAAGGCAGGCTTGGTGGTGACGAAATCTCTGAGCAATTGCTTGTTCGTAAAGAATTTTCTTTCTCCTTCACTTATGAAGCTTAGTTTGGCTGGATATGAAATTCTAGATTGAAAGTTCTTTTCTTTAAGGATGTTGAATGTTAGCCCCCACTCTCTTCTGGCTTGTAGGGTTTCTGCCAAGAGATCAGCTGTGAGTCTGATGGGCTTCCCTTTGTGGGTAACCTGCCCTTTCTCTCTGGCTGCCTTTAGCATTTTCTCCTTCATTTCAAGCCTGGCAAATCTGATGATTATGTGCCTTGTGGTTGCCCTTCTTGAGGAATATCTTTATGGTGTTCTCTGTATTTCCTGGACTTGAATGTTGGCCTGACTTTCTAGGTTGGGGAAGCTCTGGTCATAGAGAAATGCAAATAAAAACCACATTGAGATACCATTTCATGCCAGTTAGAATGGCGATCATTAAAAAATCTGGAGACAGATGCTGAAGAGGATGTGGAGAAATAGGAGCATTTTTACACTGTTGGTGTGAGTGTAAATTAGTTCAAACATTGTGGAAGACAGTGTGGTGATTCCTTAAGGACCTAGAAATAGAAATTCCATTTCACCCAGCAATCCTATTACTGGATATGTATACAAGGGTTTATAAATCATTTTATTGTAAAGACACATGCACAGGTGTGTTCATTGGTGCACTGTTTACAATAGTAAAGACCTGGGACCAACGTAAATGCCCATCAATGATAGACTGGGCAAGGAAAATGTGGCACATATACACCATGGAATACTATGCAGCCATAAAAAAACAATGAGTTCATGTCCTTTGTAGGGACATGGATGAATCTGGAAACCATCATTCTCAGTAAACTGACACAAGAACAGAAAATCAGACACCACATGTTATTACTCATAGGCGGGTGTTGAACTATGAAAACACATGGACACAGGGAGGGGAGCGTCACACACTGGGGTCTGTTGAGGGGAACTAGGGGATGGACAGTGGTGGATAGAGAAGTTGAGGAGGGATAACATGGGGAGAAATGCCAGATATATGTGACAGGGGGATGAAGGCAGCAAACCACTTTGCCATGTATGTACCTATGCAATAATCCTGCATGTTCTGCACATGTACCCCAGAATCTAAAGTACAATAATATATATATATATATATGTATATTAAAAAAAGAGATTTGAGGCACATTTTAAATGAGTTTATATGCTAAGATGAGAGGGGAATTGAAGTTGCCGAAAGAAGAATCTGAAGGCCAACATCTCTATCATATTTATTTATATATCTTTTCTAGATTATTCATGAGTGATTCTTTGCAAAACACATGCTGTCACTAGTGTATAACTCACAAAGGACACTTATTTTTGGAACAATATATTTTTAGGAATTTCTAGTTTTCCCCACTTTAATGGCTAATTTTATCTGTCAACTTGACTGGACCACAGAATACCCATAAATTTGGTTAAACATTGTTCTGACTGTTTCTGTGAGGGTTTTTTTGGAATGAGATTAACGTTAAATTGGTAGACAGAGTAAAGCAGGTTATCTTCATAATGTGGGTGAGCCTCATACAATCAGTCAAAGTCCTGAATAGAACAAAAAGGCTGGCCCTCCCTTAAGTAGAAGAGAATCTTCCTGTCTGATAGGGTTTGAATTAGAATAGTGGCTTTTTCCAGCCTTTGGACTCAAAATGGAGCACTGACTTTTCCTGGGACTCAAGCCTGCCAGCCTTTGCACTAGAACTACACAATTGGTTCTCCTAGTTCTCAGGCCATCAAGCTTGCACTGGAACTAAACCATTGACTTCCTTTGGTCTCCAGCCTGTGAAGTCATCCTGCAGATGATCTTGAGCTTCCCAGACTTCATAACTGCATGAGCTAATTTGTTATGTTATAATAAATTTTTCCCTCCCTATACATATAGGCACACATGCAGAAACATAAATGCACACACACACACACACACACATCGTATGTGTGTGACCTGACCAATAAACATACTACCCTGTGATTATGGGCTTAGTAAAGAATGTTTGTGGAAGTGCATAATACCAGTTTTTTTTTTGTTTTTTTTTTTTTTAGTTTTAATTTTTATAGGTATATATGTTGATGAGATACATGAGGTATTTTGATACAGGAATACAATGCATAATAATCACATCAGGGTAAATAGGGTATTTATCACCTCAAGCATTTATCCTTTCTTTTTGTTACAGACAATTCAATTATACTCTTTTAGTTATTTTAAATGTACAGTAAATTATTGTTGACTATAGTCATCCTGTTGTGCTATCAAATAGTAGCTTTTATTCATTCTATCTGGCTGTTTTTTGTACTCATTAACCATTCTGACTTCCCTCAACCCCCTCTACCCCACTGCCGCCACCCTTTCCAGCCTTTGATAGCTATCATTCTGCTCCCTATATTCATGAGTTCAATGATTTCAATTTGTAGCTCCCACAAATAAGTGAGAACATGCAATGTGTGTGGTTCTCTGCGTGGCCTATTTCACGTAACATAATGACCTCCAGTTTCATCCATGTTGTTGCAAATTACAGGATCTCATTCTTTTTAATGGCTAAATAGTACTGCATTGTGTATATGTACCACATTTTCAATATCCGTTCACCTGTTGGTGGACACTTTGGTTGCTTCCAAATCTTGGCTGTGGTGAATAGTGTTGCAACAAACATGAGAGTGCAGGTAACTTCTTGATGTGCATGTGTTATTTGAAGCATGATTTTTATTGCATTCACAATTGGAGAAATGGAGGAAAGAGTGACATTTCTGGTCTAATTTGTTTTCTTGGTCTACTTGAAGGTATCTCTTTCCTAATCTTATCACTATATATTATGTATTTATCTCTCTAATTTATCTTAAAAGATTAGAAAAAGTATAAAATCCCATATTTAGGTAGTACTGTTGTCATCATTGCCCTTCAGTTTGTTTAAGAGAAATTGAATTTGTTTAAGAAACAAGAATTTATTTAGGACAAGATCAGAGGTGTCATAGATTCACTTAAATGGTGTTGTTTAATTTCTAGGAGTTGAGGAGTGCTGAAACAATTGGTCGTACCGTCATATCTCCAGCTATTTCTGGGAAGGATTTTGTGATAACTGAAGGCACATTGGTCTTTGAACCTGGCCAGAGAAGCACTGTATTGGATGTCATCCTAACGCCAGAGACAGGATCTTTAAATTCATTTCCTAAACGCTTCCAGATTGTACTTTTTAACCCAAAAGGTGGTGCCAGAATTGATAAAGTGTATGGCACTGCCAATGTCACTCTTGTCTCTGACGCAGATTCGCAGACCATTTGGGGGCTTGCAGATCAGCTACATCAGCCCGTGAATGATGATATTCTCAACAGAGTACTCCATACCATCAACATGAAAGTGGCCACAGAAAACACAGATGAACAACTGAGTGCCATTATGCATTTAATAGAAAAGGTAAGAAGTTCTTGCAAATATTAGCATTATGTTTAGTGAAATTTTTTAAATTTAAAAACCCGAGTAAAACCAAAATCACATTTTCTTATAACATTGGTTATTATGAAATCATGATGAAGTTAGATTTCTGATCATAGGAATAGAATGCATCATATCTGACAATTTTCTCTTGCTTGAGTATGACTGATGCCCTGTTTGGAAATCTCAGTCTTAGCTTTGGAGAATGATCTAGTGCAGTAGTAAAGACAGCCCAGTGCCTGAAAAAAAAAAAAAAAAAAAAAAAGGCTCCAGAGGTTGGAAGCTAGAGGCACTTTGTGATTCTCCAGAAACTGGCCAATTACCTTTGGAGTTTGAGCCTCATTTTTTTTTAGTCCATCAAGAAAAAGCACTTGAATTAAATTATCTGCATAGTCCTTACAGTTTAAATGCCATGGAATAGGAATTATCACCCTCTGCATGCTCTTTGGTCCTCATGGGCACTGAAAAGTTTCATAGAAAAGGAAAATTAAGAAATGACCAGATAATTTCAGGCATTCAATTTGGTATAGACTTGTACAAAACAGATTTTATTTTAAACCTGTTTACTTACACCTCTGCAAATGATAATATTAAATGGAGATGTGAGAGCCTAAGAATATAAATTTTGAAAGATATTTTAAAAATTATTACTTTAAAAAAGCCTTCTTTGAAGGTTGACTTTGGGCTTTCTTAAGATATTTCCTGTCAATATATTTATATACAAGAATTGAATGTTTTGAGTGCATACATGTGACTGTACAGTACTACATCTCTTACATAGTGACCTTTAAATACTTCAGATGTTTACAGTGGGGCTTTAGATCATCATGTGTACTTTCCATCCTGTGGTATCTCTTAAAATACAATGCTTGAAGGATAGAAAATAAAATTATAAAGTACAGAGGTAAAAAGAGCAAGCCATACCAAAGAGCTTATAAAGCAAAGGGAGGCAATTGCTATTTCATGCAGAAAAAACTCTAGCAATAAAATCTCACTCCACAAAATATTACTTGAATTTTCTAATGACCCAATGGCATAGGACAATGCCAAGTTGTTTTTGGCCAGGGAAAGAGAAAGAATGTACAGCAAGTAATTACATTTTAGGGAAGAAAACAGGACCTCACTTCATATGATTTAGGGAAAGCACATTAAAATTCTACTTTTTGTTCTCAATAAGTTATATGAGAGAGCTATGTATTATTGGTTAGGAATCAACACTTATTTCAGTAGAGTTGTCAGACAGTAAATCTTGACTATTTCTAGTACTATTATGAATGATAAAATTGAATTATAAAAGTAGCTCCTATGGGAAAATGTAATTAGCTTTTTTTGAGTAACCATTAGCAAACAGTACAATTTTCTCATATATGAATATAACTTAAATCAAATAAATAACCTGTGAATACTTGGAGGAATAAAATATATTTTAAATATTATAAAAATATTGTGGCTGGGAACAGTGGCTCATGCCCGTAATACCAGCACTTTGGGCAGGTGGATCACTTGAGGTCAGGAGTTTGAGATCAGCCTGATTGACATGGTGAAACCCTGCCTCTACTAAAAATACAAAAATTAGCTGGGCATAGTGGCACGCATTTGTAATCCCAGCTACTCAGGAGACTGAGGCAGGAGAATCACTTGAACGCGGGAGACGGAGGTTGCAGTGAGCTGAGATCGCACCATTGTACTCCAGCCTGGGCGACAGAGCATGGCTGCATCTCAAAAAAAGAAGAGGAAAGAAAATTGTAAAATCAAGTAGAAAACATTTGAATTCTTAAAATGACTAGTATCTTATTTCATCTGAAGCCTTCTTCGCTCTAATTTCAAATCAAGTTATTGTCACTAATTTTTTAAAAATAGAATCTTGTAATATATTGCATTCTCAAATTCTTTTTTGTATATACATCAATACCGAAATCTTGATTTAACTGACATCTTTAATAATTATAGAAATACATAGTACATATGTATATACAGAAAATATATAAAGAAAACAAAAATTCTAACAAAAGGCAATAAATAGAAATTCATCCCATGTTTTGCAATAAGAAGACTCAACATTATGGACACAACAGTTTTCTGTAAATTAACCTCTAAATACATCATAATTCTTATCAATATGTCAGTAAGTTGTTTCAGGGTTATTTTTCATAGACAAAATGATATTAAAGTTTACCTGGGAAATGTAAACATGTGAAAATGGGCAGAACTTTCCTGGAAAAGAAGAAAAAGGAGGAGAGACCTTGCCCTAGCAGATATGAAAACACATTTGAAATATATTCTGATGTGACTGTGATTAAAGAGGCACTGGTGCAGACATAAACAGTCATATCAATGGAATAGAACAAAAAGTTCAAAAATAAACTGAAGCATATATGAAAATTTCATATGTGATAAAGGTGCTATTTAAAATCAATGGGTCGAAAATATTATTCAGCAAATGGTGTTGAGACAGCTGATGTAACCACTTGAAAGCAAAATAGAGCTGAACCTTATCCTAAACTCTACCCCAAAATAAATTCTAGAGAGATCAAATATTCTAGAGAGATCAGATAAAAGTGAAACCATGAAAGTAGCAGAAAACATGTCATTTCATGACTTTAGTTTGGAATAGGGAAGATCTTTCTAAAGCATCAAACAAAACCCAGAAGCCATAAAGGAAATGATTCATAACTTGACCATATACAGTTTAAATAAAATTTCTCTTAGTATACACCAAAGCAAAGTGAAAAGACAACTAATGAGTGTGGGGGACATTTTTGCAAATACATGTGTGATGAGAATGTTTATTTCAGCATTACTTATTATAACAAAAACTGGGAAAAATAATAGCCATTAAGTGGGACCTGACTAAATGAATGCATGAAATTTGTTTAAAAACACAAGAAATATGTTTTTTTTGTTTTAAATATAGCTATAATAGTAAGAATAATAAAACAAGTACTAAAAATGTAGAGGATCACGTATAGATAAGGTTACAAAATTTAGCAAATAAAAATAAGGAACGTTCAGTTAAGTTAGAATTTCAGATAAACAACAAATATATTTTTTGGTATAAGTATATTGCAGATACTTATTTAAGACATACTTCTACCAGAAAGTTATTGTTGCCTGTCTAAAATTTAAATAAGGTCACCTGTACTTTACCTGGCAAACCATTGATATATGCCATATGAAATTAATATACACTCTAAAATAGCCTCAAATTTAAAAGGACAGAATAGAGCTTCCAAATACTGGAAGGTACTTCATTAATGAAGACCTTATATTTTAAGTTAAATTGTTTTATATTTTTAAATTTTATTTTTCCCCAGTTCTAAGTTCTTTGAAACAAAATCTGTTCTATATGATATATTTCTTTTAAAATATCTCAATAAATCTTAGATAATATTGTTACACATGCTAGAAGTGGCACAAGTATTATACTAAAAAAAAGCATCAGCTTTAAATGCCTCACTATAAAGGCTTTCTGTATGAAATCCAGCTGTGGGTTCAGGCAAATTTTTGCTGTGACAGAATATTCTGATTTTCGCAGGCATGGTGAAATAAAAATTATTTTAAAAGCTCTCAGTTGCTTTAATAGCAAGAGCAATCCAAAACCCCCTGAATCTGATATGCTAACTTTGAATTTTGTCAGGTTTTGATTTTTGTGGTTGTCAAAGCTTGGCAAAGCCCATCAGGAGATGTTGACTCTAATATTTTGTTCTGAAACATTTGAAAAAGCACAGGAATGATTTGTTCTGTAAAAGTTTGGTAGACCACCACTATCTCCAAAGGCCTCCATCTTTGTCTTCTATCCTGACAACTTTTTAAGTTTTTTCCATGGTTGATTCAGGTCTTCTACTTGTTCGTAAGGCAATTTTAATAATGTTGGGAGTTCTTTTGTTGTTGTTTGTATAAAATGGCCTTGTCGAGTCAATTTATTTCTTTTCTTCATAGACTTTTCAATATTACATACCTTATATTTGAAGAATTAGTTTTTACACTTGATTTATTTTATCATACTAACAAGGATTTTGAGTTAACTCTGTATTTTACTGGCTTGTTTTGTATTTCATGTTTGAGGAAATTTTGACCGACTTGTCTGTGAACTGAGTCAATCTAGGTGGTTGTTTTTGGACAAGCAAGTGCGGAATATTGCCAGGCAGTGTAGGGTGGCTGTCAGGAGCACCTCCTGGGCTCCACCATTACCAATTGTGTGCTGTAAGACAAATTAGTCATCCTTCTTCTGCCTTAGTTTCCCTAACCGGAAACAAAGACAATAAGACCTTCCTTACAGGTTGTTGTGAAGATTAGTTACTAGAAAGTGCTGAAAACTACAAGGTGCCTGTAGTGTTGTGGAAATGGCCTTTTTGTTTCAGTGTTGTGTGCTTTACCAAAAGAAACTTTTTTTAAAAAATATGAATGAAAGTGTGGGTAACCATAGAATTCTTGGATCATAACCTTTAATTCTTAAAATTCTACACATATTGCTTTGCTGACTTCTGGCATGTCGTTTTTAGGAAAGTTGAAGTCAAACTGAATTTTAGTTTTTCTGTTGGTAATTTTTTTTCCTGTCTGGTTTCTGGTATGATTATATTTTACTCTTGAAATAGTATTTTTTAAAATCACCCAGATATGCCTGGTGTTGTCTCTTTTTCTAATTTTCTCTAGTATAAAAGCAATCTCTCCATTTTTAGACCTGAATATTTTCCAGCTTATTAAGGAACGTGTTATTTTGTTGCCTCTGCTTGCTCTTTTATATACATAATTGTATCTTAGGGATTTGTTTTAAGAGTTGTCCTATTAGCCTGTTATCTTTTCTCTGAGTTCTGGAAAATCTTCTTGAGCTTTTTCCCATTTATCATTTTAGTTTGCTTGTTTCAGTATCCAGTGGGTTGTTCTCTGTCTCCATTTGTAATTTTTGCATTGCTAAATTTTTATTCTGTGTCCTTTACCTTTCCCTGTGGATTATTCTCCACTCTGGCTTACTATCTGGGAGATGACTATTCTTAAAAATGCAGATCTTGAGTTCTGCTGTGAGCTTGGAACTGTACTAGATTACAAAGTTATAAAAAAAAAATGGGGAACATGAGCCACTTTCACAATGAGTTTGAAACAGACAGATCATTTCAAGGTTGTCATAAGTTCACTAATAAAGGTACATGCAAGTTACAAAGAGTGATAATGTAGGTTGGTGGATGGGGCATAGTGTAAGAATCATAGAGATAGTGATGACTTTTAGAGTTTCAGTAATAGGGACTTATCAGAAGGTAATGGAGTTAAGTGGCTTTCCACCGATGCTTAAACAATAAAGATGTGGTCCCCTTCATTTGGGATTTTTCCTGATTTTTTCCTTCTCTCTTAAACAATGAATAACCCAGTTTGTGTGTGTGTGTGTGTGTGTGTGTGTGTGTGTGTGTGTGTGTGTGTGTAAGTGGGAAGGGCCATATTTATTGAAAAAGGCAAAAGTGACAGGAACTCTTGACTAATCTTGAAAAGGATTTTCTCATTTGGTGCTTTAAATATTTAGTGATTATGGTAGCTTCTGTTGACTGGAAAAAAAATAATTTTGCTACTATTATAAGCAGATATTCTTGTTTTTTTTTTCCTTATTTGTTGGTCAAAAGAATAAGAATCCCTGGTGTAGATGTAAAAGTGAGATTAATTTTAACTCATGAGGTTAATTATTGTAGTTAAAATTAAGTAATCTATGCAGCCATTTGGGACTTTATGTAATGATAAAGCAGAAAATATTTTGGTGATTATGCCTTTTTTTTATAGATGATTATTTATGCCTGTTTCAACTGAAAATGTACATATTTGAAATATAATTTTGATACCAATTTCTCTTAAATTTTCATAGGTTTATCCATATTAATGTTAACAACTGTTAATGAAGAACACACACACATATAGCTATTGCATATAATTTAAGAAATTTCTTTTTATAGATATATTTTTATACTTAGATTCTTTTTCCAGATAACTGCTGAAGGAAAAAATCAAGCTTTCAGTGTTGCAAGCCGAACACTTTTCTATGAGATTCTTTGTTCTCTTATTAACCCAAAGCGCAAGGACACCAGGGGATTCAGTCACTTTACTGAAGTGACTGAGAATTTTGCCTTTTCTCTGCTATCTAATGTTACTTGTGGCTCTCCTGGTGAAAAGTAAGTATCTTTTAATATATTAGCAGTACGTTTTATGTATTTTTTTCACTGCTTACAAAGCAATATATAATGCAGAATTACATTTATATGATGTAACTAGGAATGATCCAGTCAATGCGTTGTACCTCTTGGGCAGCTGAAGTTAATTATTTGAAGGAAACATAGCAGGCACATCAAAAAAATAAATGTATACTGTCAAAAATATATTCCTTTTATTTTGAAGTGTTTTTTAAAAATAACAAAAGTCTTGCTGTTATTTATTTAATGAGTAGAAGATATATTCTGAATGTAAAAAAGTGATTCCAACCTTTAGGAGTATTTTGATGTGCTATAATTGTGCTTCCTGCTATAGTTATGATTGTTTTGTCCATTTGGAGGCAGCTTTCAGACTGTTGTTAAACTTCAGGCTAGTTGTTAGAAAGCTAGCAAGAGGAAAAGGAAAAAATAAAATGTGGCCTGTGTTCATTACTAACTACAGGATTAGTTTTATAACTATATGTTAACATACCTCTATACTACAGGCACTATTCTAATACCTCTATATTAACTAAATAGTTTTTGTGATGGAGTTTCGCTCTTGTCACCCAGGCTGGAGTGCAATGGTGCCATCTCAGCTCACTGCAACCTCCACCTCCCAGATGTAAGCTATTCTCCTGCCTCAGCCTCCCAAGTAGCTGGAATTACAGGTGCCTTCCACCACGCCCAGCTAATTTGTGTGCTTTTTTAGTAGAGACAGGGTTTCACCATGTTAGCCAGACTGGTCTTGAACTCCTGATCTCAGGTGATCCACCCTTCTTGGCCTCCCAAAGGGCTGGGATTACAGGCATAAACCACAGCACCTGGCCTTAACTATATGTTAATATGTTAAGATGCTATGGTATTATGAATTGTAGTCATAAGGTGAATTAGATCATTGTAGTACAAAGACCTAAAAATGTTGTATTTCTATTTGATTTAACATAAAAATGGCTGATAATAAAACATGGTTGGAAACAGATTCTTTCAATTCTCACAGAGTAATATGTGTTATCTAAAAAACAATGACAATTATTTGACCATTATTTAATGTGATGTGTCTGTTTAAGAGTGTTTATATAAATCTCTTTATAAGTTTCAGTAATCTTCATGAATGCTGGCATCAGGGTTTATTAAGTCACATTGAAATTCAGAGCTATTTTGAAGATTATATTTTTAAAATCTTGTATAATAATTTAAATTATCTCTTTATTTATGGGGCCCTTTACGAACATTGGCAGGGTAATTTTAAAAATCAGTTAGATATGTGAAACTTAATGTTAGTTCTTCTTCTTCTCCTTTTTTTTTTTTTTTTTGAGACAGGGCCCCACTTTGTTGTCCAGGTTGTAGTACAATGTCAAGATCTTGGCTCACTGCAAACTCCACCTCCTAGGCTCCGGTGATTCTCCCACCTCAGCCTCCCTAATAGTTGGGACCAGAGGCATGCACCAGATGTAAGCTAATTTTTGTAGAAATGGGATTTCACCGTGTTGCTCAGGCTGGTCTTGAACTCCTGGGCTCAAGCGATTTACCTGTCTTGGCCTCCCAAAATGTTGGAATTACAAGCCTGAGCCACTGTGCCCAGCCCAACGTTAGTTCTTAGGTCACAAGTCATATGAACTTCAAAGACATAGTCAATCCAGATAGAAAAAAGTTATAGAGCAAGGGCTATAATAATAATACAAATGATATTAATTATACCTCTGTTATAGTCCTGAAATTGATTTAAATGGAACAATATTGATTACCTTTGTTAATAGGTAAAAACAGTATAATGAAATTTCCATGTGTTCAACCTAATCCTTGCTAAAAGTTATATACATTATTTTGTCCTTACAGAGATCATTTTAAGTAGCTATTCAGGGTTAGCATGAGGGCTTTTAGTACTCCTATTTACAGATGTAGACACTAAGGCTAGGAATCTTACACAGCTTGCCAAGGATCACACAATTAGTCCATGGTGAGGCCTGGACTCAACCCCAGACTTACTTGAGTCTACAGCCATTGATGGACACCGTACCATGTGGTCAGAATAGATTGTAACCACCTACTTTGTAGCAAAACCTGTCCCCTTCCAGCCACATGGCTCTGAAGCACCCTAGACTTTCATCCCAGATCAGTGCTAGGATGTGACTTGAGGTAAAGATATAGATTTCACATATCCCTATACTCTACTCTTTCTTTAATTTTGATGAGAGGGCCCTGGAAATAGAAATTTTCTTTAATGTGCAAAACCAGCAAAGCATCAGAAAAGCCTCACAGGGGCCTCCTGAAAGAATTCTCCAGTCCACACCCTTGCTCCTAAATGTCCATCTGAAATCAATGATTAGCAGTTCAGCTCCTTAGTACCTCTTATAAATATCTCTAATGCTGTCTTCAGAAACCTCTGAAATGGATCATTTCTTTGCTTTAAGTAAGTTTGCATTCACTGAGGCCACAGTATGCATTTGTGTGTGTGTGTGTATGTGTATGTGTGTGTGTATGTGTATACATGTGTGTAGTCAAGAATACCTGTCATTGTTTTCCCCTGTTGTTCAACTATTTTGTTCAATGAAATCAAGCAGTTCATAGCTTTGCAATCCCCATAATCTCATTCTTTTGCATTTTCCTCATATGTCTATAAGATCACCAGGATGTTAAAATCACCAGGTTGTCTCAGATATGAACCATCTACCTTGCTGTGCATATTGAGTCCCATATCTGTGCCTTCAAAGGCCCAGTGAAAATTCAAGAGTATATAAGAGGCACAAAAAGAGAGGCCTTTTCTGTTTGATTGACTACTGTATTCTGATATGCATTATTTATACATTGTCTTGAGCAATATCAAGGGTGTCTGCTGAGAGTTAAACATTTGGGGAGTGAGCAAGGATATTGAGGAGAATGATGGAATCTAGAACAATCACTTGGAAGCCAAGTAAAAATAATGCCATCTGGCACTGAGGGTCCAACTGAGGTTGGTCACTGTGAATTTGCAGTGGTGCCAGTCTACATGTCAATGTGGGAGTTTTCCCCCTCATATAAACCTAGGTATAAAGCAGACTGGGATTGATAAAGGTGAGTGCATTTGAGGGACATAGATGTCACAGGTTAAAGTGTTAGGGAAATTATGGTTATCAGCAAATAAGAGGGGGTCAGAAATTTGGCATGCTTGTGTCTAGGGTTAGGTAGAGTCACTGCATGTGGTGGTGGTCTTAGTTTGCCAAGATAGCAGAGTCCCTGACTCGACTAACTCTCTGTAGATTACAAAGGATGAAAGGGGAAAGAGGATGTGGAGTCATGTGGCTGAGGTTCACGGGTCTCAGCCACATGATGTCTGGTCAGGGCGTCTGCAGTGACACATTTTAGGCTGAGAGTCACTATTGAAGATATGGTGACTTCAGATTAAAAGATGAGATTTTGACAAGCTGTGGTGGAGGTGGAGGCATGTAGGGTCCATACAAATTGAGGTGTTTCAATAGGAGGCATGGACAAAGGACCCAGAGCTCCAGGTGAATAA
>NW_016107331.1:11393450-11458732 GCF_001604975.1 Cebus imitator
GACAGATATTTGAAGGCACCAATTCAAATATGGTAGCTAAGGTTGCAGAGGAGTTATTTTTTCAGAGAGGATATATCACAGGAAAAGGTTGGCCCTTACTCGTTCTTTTCCTGACTCAGTTCAAAATTCTCTGCTCCATTTCCCACATCTGGGGTCTTGACAAGATATCACGTAGATCTATGATGTAGTTATACAAACTCTACATCTTGTGACCTATGTAACTTTTAGTATTTAATGCATAAATCTTATCCCAATATTGTAATATTCTCTCAACTTTTCCAGGCAGGTTTAAGATCTGATTTATCTATATGTGTCCTGATTGTTTGCAAATGTGATGAGTCAGCCAACAGGATGCATCTGATTATCTGGGGGACTGGTTACAAATATAAATTCCTAGAACTGCCAATCTTCTCCCTGGGTAGGGATTCTGATTTAGTAAATCTGAGATGTAATCTAGAAATCTGCATTTTAAAACAAACTTCTAGGTAATTTCAACACACACTGAGGTTTAGAAGCAATTTCACTGAGCCCAGGTTCTTATTATGCCTAGTAGATCTTCAAAACGGAATTGTTAGTGAAAAAAGATCACTGTTCTGTGCAGCTTCTCTTATCAGTCAGATAGTTATATTAGCAAGGCTCTGGTGGATTAGAAAGTCATCAGGTAAACTCTTGCTGAAAACATGGCTCTAGTTATATAAGGTTATGATGTTGTTAAATAAAGCAAAGGGCTTTAGCTCAGTGGGGACATGCTTTGCTGAACTGATTCTAGCAATGCTGATGTGACTAACACAGAAAAGCACACTTTATAGCCGCAGATTGCATCTTGATATTCATAAAACGGGTTTCAAAAACCCATGTTTTAGGTTACTAGGAGGATCAGGCAAGAGGATGCAGAAAGTTCTATGCAAAAAATCGTGACAGTTAACCACAAAAGAACTGAAGGCACAGTCTATCAACTGCTACTGGGTTTGTTGTGTTATTTTTATACATAAAGAATAGAATCCCAGTGTAATGCACTTTAACAAAGATAATTGGATATATGTATACAAACACATGCCGTTTTTACACACCCTTTGCTTTTCTGTTGTAGAAGTAAAACCATCCTTGATAGTTGCCCATATTTGTCAATATTGGCTCTTCACTGGTATCCTCAGCAAATCAATGGGCACAAGTTTGAAGGAAAGGAAGGAGATTATATTCGAATTCCAGAGAGGCTACTGGATGTCCAGGATGCAGAAATAATGGCTGGAAAAAGTATATGTAAATTAGTCCAGTTTACAGAGTATAGCAGCCAACAGTGGTTTATAAGTGGAAACAATCTTCCTACCATGAAAAATAAGGTAATCTATCATTTAAAAAATTATGTGGTTGGAATCTGTTTTTCTTTAGCAGGCACACTCAGAATGCATTTGCATGCTTACAGTTTTCATAAGTGCTACACATGGCGAACTGATATGAAATATGTTTCATCTTTATGAACTATTTATAGAATGTTTAGTTTCTAAATGAGTTGGAAATATTTCCTTCATGTTTTATTGAGTAAAATACATAGATAAGTGGGGAAAGTAAAAAATATCTAGCTCTCACTAATATAATATACTATTATGTACTTAACTTTTAATGAAGTCAGCCATTTAAAGTCAAAGTGAGCCAAAACCTAAAATACAATAAAATAAATAAATGGGGAAAAAAAAAAAAAAGTCAAAGTGAGTGTTGTCAGCTGAAGGCTGCTGAATGACCAAGGTCGGGTAGAAAAAGCACAATGGGAAACCAATGGGACGTCCTGCCTGTGTGAGTAAGCTAAATACTAATAGTGAGAGAAAACAAATGACTATAGCTACTAGAAAAATGAAGTCAAGTTCAGGGTAAAAGACTCAGTCATTACACTAATTGTAAAACATCATTATATGTTCTGCTGCTTTTCTAGGTATTATCTTTGAGTGTGAAAGGTCAGAGTTCACAAATCCTGACTAATGACAATGAGGTTCTCTACAGGATCCATGCTGCTGAGCCTAGAATTATCCCTCAGACATCTCTGTGTCTCCTTTGGAATCAGGCTGCTGCAAGGTACTTATTAATAAATTTTTAAAATCAGAATTTGGTCCTTCCCCATTTCAGTACCACTGAGCCTATTGTTTTGTGCTGAGCACAGATGGTGGCCCCAGGTCATTACACTGGAGAATAACCTCTCCAATAAATAAGGGGAAGCAGCACAGGAAATGGTCTAGTATTGTTCCGATGGCAGATGCAGCCCAGCATTTAAATATGTGTATAGCACATGATTTACTTCTTTATTTTTACTACTTTCATGGGATGTAGCATGAGTTCTGATAAATTCAGATAACCTTGAAGTTATCAGTAAATGTATTGGGCAGCAAAGAAATTCCTTCTTTTACCCTTTCCATCTGGACTTGTGGTTCTGGGAGCTGATGCCTTGTGTTTAAGAGGGATCAGCAGGAATTTATAATTCTAGTCCACATGGCTTGGAGTACATTTTGAGATTAAATCCATGGACATGCATGAGAAGGAGAGAATGATTCTTTGAATCTCCTTGGCCTTGGGCCTCAAGTTTCTGAGCAGTTACTGTCACTAGGAGGTCAGTCAATGATGCAGGGTCAGGCATTGGTGGCCTAGAAAGGTTTGGGGCTTGTGTCAGTCACTTGGTTCTGTTTATTACTGAATTTCAGTCACACAAACTAAAATTCTAAATAGGCTTGAAATAATAGCTTAGTTTGGTAACCAGATGTCCTCAAAAACACTGAAATTTCTGCTTTCTTTCTCTTAAATAAATTCCACTTGAAATGTCTTCCTGGGTTTAAAACAGATCTTAAACCTAATGCATAGATACTCTGAAATCTTCAATACGTAATTAATAGTGAATGTTTCAAGCTGCGTCTGGAGTTTGGGCAAGGAAGTTTTAGGTCCTTAAAAAAGTAAAGAAATTAAGAGGCATTAAAAGGGAAGAAGCTCAAGTAATAGTCATTGAGGAAGGCTCAGAAGGCTTGGTATCAGATGTAGTGTTTGCTAAAATGATGACATGGTTTTTGTGCTAAATTAGCCATAATTTATAAAAGGAAATAATTCAAAGAATCTTAGAAAACATATGTATATACGTCATTCCAAAGAAGAAAAAAATTGAGGAAGAAATCTTAGGAAACCATACAAGTAATTTATGTGGTTCAAACTATAAGGACTTTTGAAAAAAAAAAAAGAGTAAACATATATCACAACTCTGTTGCTCTTGTGAGAGTTTTGAATGCTAGAGAAGGGTGCCTTCTATTGAACATGTCAGGCAGGTTTTCTAAATTAGGTAGGAATTGGTGCTGCCCTGTTAAGAAGACAAGCTCCTTTGGTACCAGGAATGCCTTAGAAGCTTTGGTTGGTATTTAGGCTGCTTCTTAAGACATCCTGTGGAATCTGTTATGTCATGTCCTTGACAAGATGTTCCCTTCACTGTTTATTCTTGAAAATGTGGTCTACTTAAGTCTCGACTAAAAAAACCTTAAGTTCAGCAACCTGTTTTTTTCTTTAAAAGCTATCTCAACACCTTAAGTATTGATGAAAGAGGAATAGTGACTATTGCGTTTTTGCCCTAGCTGGTTGTCTGACAGTCAATTTTGCAAAGTGGTTGAGGAAACTTCAGACTATGTGGAATGTGCCTGTTCACACATGTCTGTGTATGCTGTCTATGCTCAGACTGACAACTTGTCTTCATACAATGAAGCCTTTTTCTCTTCTGGATTTATATGTATCTCAGGTCAGTATTTTTGAATCAATAATTTTAAATATTTCTGAAAATGAGAAGTCTGTTTTCCCATAATCCTTTTATATATGTAAGATGCAAATATACCATTGTCTTTTTCATTAATTCATGCAACAAATATTTATAGTGGGCCATCTCTGTACTGAGGATACAGTAAAGAATGAGACATAGTTTCACCCCATAAGGAATATGTAATATGCTGTAGATTAGAAGCTAGAAAATAGATAAGGAAAGGCTATAGTTTATAGTACCATGGTTTAGAGGCCAGGTTCTACAGTTAAACGTGAAGAATATGTGACTATGTGAGATAATACATACAAAAATTTTTGTATTTTTTTTTAAAAAGCTATTCCATGGGTAGATTTTGCATTCTACAGCTTAAGCATTCTGAATATGCCAACCACTGTGTTAAAAAATAAATTATCTTTAACATTCCATATCTAGGCCTCATATTTGGGAGTAAGAAGAAGTTAAATTTTATTAATGTCTGTCAAACTGTTTACCTACAACTTAACAATAGAAGCATTATTATTAGCTGTATTAATTATATGGTTGGGCATCTGAGAATTCTTTAAACTATAATTTTATCCTTCACCCTCACCCATTCTGTGCCCTGATTCTCTTCTTACAAGCTCACAACTTTTTATATGAGCAAGGTGCTATATAGTGAATTAAATTAAGAGCAGGGTGTAGGGTAATGGTTAAAAAAATGCAAACTATGAAGCCAGACTGCTGGAGTTCAAATCCTAATTATCCTGTTAGCTAGTTGTGGGACCTGGATCAAATTACTTAATTTCTCTATACTTCAGTTTTCCCACCCATAATATTTGATTATAAATTGCAGATACGTAACAGGTGGTAAATATATGAAGTTAGACATTTCTAACATTCTGCTTTAGTGATGTTTTATCTGTAAATGTGATGATTATTGCATGCATATCTCTTGTTATTTGTATACAAACAGTTTCTCTAATAGTCTTTATCTTTTAGGAAGTTTTTCTGGAGCTAGAATCAAGTAATTAATTTCCATTCTTTGTTCTGATTGCCAGTCTTTCCAATAGAACTTTATTTTGTATAGTTATAAATTTTCTTTAATGTGTTTTAATTCTGAACCTAACTTTAATTCGATAGCAAGTTAATAACTTCTTATTCTTAATATCTTTTATAAAGGATGACTTTTCTTATTTAGTAGAATCTCCTAGGTCCATATAGTTCCAAAGTCAGATGGATACATCCTATTTTACTTTATTGCTAATATATTTAACGAGCAAAGAAATATTATAGAATGATGAAATATAGCCAAAGGCACAATGTTGAAATAAAATCTAGATGTCATTTTACATGTTTCCATAGAGTCATAGGTTATGTGCTTCTATGACCCACAAAAAAATCCTTGCTTGTTCCAAAGACTGAATATTAAAAAAAAAAAGAGTTTTAAAAATGAAACAGGGAATGTTATCCTGATTTTATAGAAAACTAGTAGGACTGACAATAATGAATTTCCTGGAGAATCATTAATAAATGCCTGTATATCTTTTCTGGAACTTTAGAAAAGACTACATAGATTTGCTCATGTATTTGAGAATCAACAGCTAAATGTTAGTATCTGCTTTTATCACTTTTGACTTGGAGTCATATTTGAAGTTATTTTCTTTGTCATGTAATTGCATGTTCTGTCCATAAGGAGACACAAAGTCTTCACTCTGTACCTCAGTTTCAGCTCATCCCTCAGGGCTGGATGAGTTTCCATCCCTCTGATGGATCCCAGGAACCAGAAAGGAGAATTTTATATATCTTTTATACATATTCTATAATTTAGCTCAGGACACATCAAATATCCCTCTGAATTTGATAGCAGTTGGCTAGTACTTTTCCTGAAATACAGCAACATACAATTAGACAGGAATTTAACCTTTTTTAAAAAGGTTAAAGTAGATCACAATGTACTGGTAGTAATTCTAGTTTGCAGTTCCGTTTACTATACTAAGAGCAGAACAACCCAAATGATCAAAGTGTGTAAATAGTTGTAGAGGCCAAAAAGCTTACCACGTCTTAGCTTAGAAAGATGAAAGAAAAGGGTGTATACCAGTGA
Organism: Cebus imitator; assembly: GCF_001604975.1. Lineage (NCBI taxonomy): Eukaryota > Metazoa > Chordata > Mammalia > Primates > Cebidae > Cebus > Cebus imitator. Next base: position 11,399,306 of record NW_016107331.1, read on the forward strand.
CTTAAAATTGTAAACTAGTTTTCCAACTATCAGAAAATTAAACTAAGATCATCCCTTTAGGTTAAAACGAAAGGACATTTGTAGAGAGTCTCTATAAAAAGTTAAAAAAAAAAAAAATAGCCAAACATGGTGGTATATGCTGTCCCAGCTACTCAGGTGGCTGAGACAGGAGGATTGCTTGAGCTCAGGAGTTAAGGCTGCAGTGGGCTATGACCATGCCACTGCACTCCAGGGTGACGGAGCAAGACCCTGTTTCTTAAAAAAAATAATAATAATATAATGAAGATTAAATACCCACATGTTACTAGTGGCTATTATATTGAACAGCGTTAAGTTCAACCACCCTGTTTATCTGGAGGCTGGTCTCCTGGCAACCTCACCCCTCTAGAATAACTCCTTTCCCTTAATACACAGAACTTTCATACTGTAAAATGCTTCATACTGACTTTTGTTCATACTGAAAATCTTTTTGGGGTTGGCTATATTCTTTTTGTGCCCTTAGCTTATTAGAACAGTAACCAAAAGGCATTATGCTGAGGAGAGAGTTGGAGGAACATGGGAATCAATAGAGATAAGCAACAAAAAGGAGAAAAAGTGACAAGCACAGCTGTTAGGTTGGTGCAAAAGTAATTGTGGTTTTTGAAATTTAATTAAAATTAGTTGCCAAAACCATAATTTCTTTTGCACCAACCTAATGCATTAGGTGGAATAATGGAGGAAAAAAAGCTTAAGCTAAAAAACTAATAGTGCATTTAATAATGAAATAATGGTAATTTTGTTTTATTTGGATTTATCTGTAGAGAAGGCAGACAGATAAACATATACTTTATAAATATTTTAAGGAAAATTTCATGAGAAAACATACTTGTCTTGTGAAGGAGTAAACTTCATTTATTTGGAAAATGTCTCTCATTCTTAAGTGATGCCAAATAATAAAGATGTTTACAAACGTATGTAATGTACATATGTAATTTATGTACAAATATTTCATATGTTTATATGCATATAAACATTCAAATATGGTAGAGATAGAAAAGAGAATTTGTAGCCAAGTATTACAATAAAAGACTTTAGCTGTTCTTCACAGTTTTCTTATCTAAATCAAACATTATCAATCTTATCATTTTATTAAGGGTTATCTTCTTTCTTTTGAGTAATGAGGAAAAGTCATTTGTGTCAGTGAACTAATTAGATGTTCTTTTAGAACTGAATCTGTAATCTACATAGTGGTAGGAAGAAAAGAAAAGGCAAATTACTCAATTAGCTGCTTGTTTTGTCTACATCATTGTCAAGAAATCTATTTTTTTAAAAACTTCAGAGTATACCTTTAAGTAATACCTGGAATTGTTATACTTTTTTTTTTTTTATTGAGACGGAGTCTTGCTCTGTCGCCAGGCTGGAGTGCAGTGGCACGATCGCAGCTCACTGCAACCTCCGCCTCCCAGGTTCAAGCAGTTCTTCCTCGGCCTCCCGAGTAGCTGGGACTATAGGCGCGCGCCACCACGCCCAGCTAATTTTTTGTATTTTTAGCAGAGACAGGATTTCACCATGTTGGCCAGGATGGGCTTGATCTCATAACCTCCTGATTTGCCCGCCTCGGCCTCCCAAAGTGTTGGGATTACAGGCGTGAGCCACCACACCCCTACTTTTAAAAAATAAAATATTTATTTATTTATTTATTTTTTACCTGAGATGGAGTCTCCCTCTGTTGCCCAGGCTAGAGTGCAGTGGTGTGATCACGGCTCGCTGCAACCTCCACCTCCCGGGTTCAGGCGATTCTCCTGCCTCAGCCTCTCAAGTAGCTGGAACTATAGGCGTGTGCCCCCACATCTAGCTAATTGTTTTTTTTTTAATATATATTTTTAGTAGAGATGGTGTTTCGCTGTGTTAGCCATGATTGTCTCGATCTCCTGATCTTGTGATTTGCCTGCTTCAGCCCCCCCCAAAGTGCTGAGATTACAGGTGTGAGCCACTGCACCCAGCCTATACTTTATTTTTTTAAAAATCATTCTATTTATAGTTATAACACTTTATGCTTTGTAATTTTCAAATTTATATTAAGGAATTCAAACCAAAAATTTCTACAATTAAAAAAATGATTTCTAAGTTTACATATATGTTAAATATAGCTATTTAATTTCAGGTGAAAAAATAAAAGATAAGTATTTAGTATATAGTGTCTTAAAAACCTGATAACTGAAATATTCATTTCTTTAAATTTTAGGCATTCAGTACCCTCACTCAAGCCAGATGAGTTTCCCTAGATGAGGACCCAGCCTGTTTGGGGTTGTTAGCAATATTCTTCTCCCCTATGTAAAAAATGCGTTTACATAACCATGATGCATTATTGTTATAGGCTAATGGGATCTGGCCTATCTTCCTGCCACTAGCTTTGAATCCTGAACTGCCACCAGGTGTCATGCTAGCATTTTAATTGAAGCTTAGTATACTTAAATATTTCTGAACTGGTCAAATTTAGTATACTAGAGTTGTATCATGAAACAGGAGTATACTTGAGTATTACTAAGTTAAAGGAAAAGGCTATAAATAAGCCCTTCTGTGAGCTCGAAAAAACAGTTGACTTATATATTTCTCCTTGTTCAGCACTAATCCCTTGCCTCACATTGTTATCATCTACCACAGCAAACTCATAGCAAAGCACATATTTATGATCATGTGCCTTAAAATGAAAAAAAAAAAAGCCACCTTGCAAAGCCTACTTTAAAGAGTATATTACTAACACACACACACACACACGCACACACATACACGTGCAGGCGTGCACATTAACACACTCAACTTAAGCCTTGAATTTAAGCTGGTTTTTTGTCATCTTAGGGAATTCAAAGTATGCATTAGTTGAGTTCTGAGCATCAGCTCCAATAGTATATAGACTACCTAAGTCAAGACGCAGAATATCTGGCAGGACTCTGTAGTTTCTGAAGATACACTCTATACTTGTGTAGGTGGATTTGAAGTCAGCCCCAGGACCTACACACCTGTTCCAGAACATCCCATGGAAGCCTTCCTAAAAGCGATTGCTCCAGATTTTTTGGCCAAATTTCTAGGCTGAAAGCCTTGACTAATGCAAATCCTCTCTTGTTGTGGAGATCCTTGTCTACCTTAATAAAATATAAAAATATAATTCAAAGGATTTCTCAAAAAGAAGTTATAAGACCTCATGTAGACCTTTTGCAGATGCTCAGTCCACTTATGCCAGTATGCAGTATATTCTGAAAGTTTGTTCCATGGCTTCAGAAGAAAACAAAATATTAAATAAGTGCAGTTCCTCCTGTTATATTAAGGAGGCATTGATAAAATGAAATGAGGTAATGCATGCAAAGTACATGGCAAAGCAGTATACATATGTCAATTGCTGTTATGTTCCAGTAATCCTTAAACAAAATTACCCTACTGAGAATGAGTGGGGTAAAATGTTTAAGTGAAAAAAACAAATGGGTTATCATATGCAGCACATTTTAGTCTTAAGAGGCAGAAAATATTTTTTAAATATGTGTATACTCTGCCTTTAAAAATCTAACATTAACATAAATTTATGTTAATTGTAAGATAAAGATTTGTTGGATTAGTGCTAAGGTTCTGTTCCCTTGAGTAATGTAAATAGGTGAATTCAAACAGACTCAAAGATAATAAAAATAATTTTCTTCACACAACTTAGAAATTCAGCAGTTTAAGTTAAAAGTCATTGTGGAGAAAGAAACACATTTTCTTCCTGGTTTTGGCATCTAGTAGTGCAAAGTTGCCATGAAAATTCATAATTACCACTATTGTAATTATATAACTATTTCTAGTAGATAAAAAGGGGTGATTATGAAACCTCAGTTTTGGTAGTACCATTCAAAATTTTATGACTGAAAATCCTACTCACTTTCTCAAATATTTCTATTTCCCCAAGCCACCTGTTCTTAGAAAATTAGATTGCAATTCGATTCTTAAACAATAAAACTTGACTTCTATAAATACAGAAAACCAAGGGTCTAATAAAATTATTAATCTGCTTAATTTGTAGTGTCTTTTTAACAGAAAAGTGAACACGTAGGTATTTATAGTTATCCATTGGGCTTAACTGGTAAGTGTGAAGATCTTATTTGTCATGGAAAGTGGAGAATACAATTGCCATGTCATCTTTTCCAGAGGTACTGGGCAGAGGCAGGTGGCAGACCTGACATGCCTAACTGCCCCCAAAGATTCTTGCTATAATGCTCTTTGAATCTTCATGGATTATTAAATTATACATGGACTTTTTTGTTCCTACAGGTCTCTTCTTGGTTGTTCTTTCCCATATCTTCTGTGCCAGGTACTCCATGTTTGCAGCTAAACTTCTGACTCACATGATGGCAGCCAGCTTAGGAACACAGGTAGGAGAGCACTGGCATTTATGATTTATCATGAGATGTTTGTGTTTCTTCTGCTTTGGTCCTTGAACTGAGTGTAAAAGTAAACTTTTATCTCAACTTAGTTGAAATAAACTAGTTTAATTTTGCAGTGGAAGAGAATGGAAACAGGAGAGTGGTATAAGAAAAATCACACTTAAAATGCTTGTTTCTACAGAGAAGCATCTTAATATCATCCCTTACAGAAAACTAGCTTCTTATCACAAAGCATTCTGTTGTCAGATAATACATGCTGAATGTATTTATAATTTATATATACATTAAAATTAACATTTTGTTAATCTGTTTGAATGAAATGTGCTATATTATAAATTCTTTGTGTGTAGGGCATTAACATATATATTTTAAAGCATCTGGACAATATGTATTGCTTCTTTTAATATAATAGTTTGATAAAATTATCTTCGAAAAATCATTCAGTTTCCTATGGTAGAAGAAACTGAGAAAAACATTGACTTATTTATTAGCACACAATTTAAAGTATCTCGTTTAGAGCACTGTGTAAAGTACAGAAACCAGATCAAAAGATGAAATTAGATGCTTTTTCTATCCACATGGTGCTTATAGTCTAGAAAAGATGTACATACAAATAACTATAACTCAGTGTGCTATGTGAACATAGACCATTTGCAAACTATTCTGTGAAAATAGATGAAGACTTAATTCGTTTTCTCATTTTTCTCTGAAGGTCAAGAAAGTCTTCATAGAAAAGGTGATATTGAGCGGGAACTCAAATGAGTAAAAATTCAGTTTGTTGATAAGGACTAAGAAAGGCCTAGACATTTATAAAGGCAAAGGAAAAAAAGCATAATCACTTCTACTTTAAGGCTGAAATTATGGAGCCAGGCAGAAAGAATATGTTATATAATGCTCTTATTGAGATAATTTTTAATATTGTTTTATAAAATTAAAAAATACCACTTTTCTGGATGGGAAGACACTTCTGCAATGCAGACAATATTCTATTGATTGGGTGCTGGTTATATGTGTGTATTCAGCTTGTGTACATTTATTGTGCTGTAGACATGATTTGCAGTTTTTTAGAGTGCTAAAGTGCATTTATTGAACTCTAAACAGAACTTGAAAAAAATAGTGTTTGTGGCAGAGCTGAAATATAAAATAGAAAATTATCTTGAACATTGGGATTCTGTCGCCTTTTTTTGTTCTAGGAGTGAAAATGACCTGTACATTTCATAACTATTTTTCAGGGAATAATTAAGTGTGGATTCTAAGCAAAGGCCTCTGATTGTATTTCTGAAGACCTATGAACTATGAGAAGTGGCAGTGGGTACCAAATGGGCTTGCTTTGAATTTGACAAGGCTATTTATATTGCCTTTGTAACCTGCCTTATCTGTCTTATCTTGCCTTTGCTTCTTGTGTCTAAGATCTTAGAAAACCTGCCTTCCATAATTAGAGTTTACTTGGCTGTATTCACCACCCACTCTGGTGATTTTTTGGCAGCAGAATTTGTACAAGACTTAATTATAGCACTATAGAATTACGGACAACTCTTCAGTGTCCTAGCAGACAAATTTGCTCATGTCTAGAGATGTGAAAGACAAAACCAGGATTTCTATGTTGGAACATTGACTTTTGCTTCATATTGTGCTTAACATCGATTTTGGACAAAATGGTTAGTCAAATCCATGTTTTCCAGTATATTTTTAGAATAGATGAAACAGTGTGGCATGAAAAATCATATAATGTATGACTTGTGACATAAAATAACTAAAAAGTATTTTCATAGCTAATTTTGGCAGGAAAAATTGGTATATTATTGACAGAAAATAGTTTATTTCAAAGTGCTTTATCTACTTTGATTTAAAAATACCCTCTGAGTTAAGAAGAATAATTATTGTACTTAAAACCTTTTAGCTAAAGCTTTAAAAAAATTCTTAGGCGCCCCCAACACAAAAAAATGAAGCTGACTGTAGTAAGTTGGGCCCCAACACTATCTAAATTTTAAAGTCATGTTTATAGCTCCAGTTATATAATTTTGCCAACAGGCATTATTACAGTTCCAGCCTTGGATCTTTCATTTGGGACCCTCTGTCAATGTTATATTGTCATTTTTGGAGTTTAACTCTAGAGAAGTCTTCAAAAAATACAGGCTTGGCTGTGGTTCTTTAGCTAAGAGGGAAAATTCTACAGCTGACTTGGAGTGTTTGAGTTGAGAATACTTTGCAGACAAGTGTGCCAAGACCAGTCCTTTTCAAATCTTTATTGCTGAACTAGGACTAAGTAGAATGGCTTATGTGGGGAAGGAAAGAATGTAAATGTGATATTCTGGACTTCCTTTTGGAGCAATGTGGTATAAAGGGCCCGTGAATCAGAGTCAGGAAAATGTGCTCGTCCGACTCTACTTTCTACTTCTAGAAATATGTAGAATATTATAACCATAATTTATTCTGTGTGTGTGTGTGTGTGTGTGTATTCATGATTGGAAGAATACAGATACAAATCCAAAGATTATTCTGTCTTTTAAAATCAAAAGATTCTGCTTTAATGTGGAGTTTGTCATTATAGCACCTTTGAGAATCATTGACTATAAAATATCAGTAGGTGGCAGTAGAAGATTCTTTTTCTCCCTCAAATTTGTCAGTCTCTCTTTAGCCATGATGGCGTTCGGTAAAAAACTTGAGAGACTTTCACAGTACTTCTTTAACTGGGCTACAGGGTGTTTTACATGTCATTTGTGGTTTCCTACGTTTGTCTTTTTATCCTCTTTATTCAGAATTTAACTAAATGCAAATGTACCATAAGAAAGATTGTACTCTATTGGCTTTGAATATACATACTGCGTATGTATATTTAAATTCAGGGACATAAAATTATTTTCATCATTATATTTATGAGCAGTAAGTATGTTATTGATACAGAAAAAAAATGTGTTTATTATAATGTCACAGAAGCTTTGAGATAAGTCTCTATTTTCAGTTTATCAAAAAATAAACATATTTCTTCAATACCAAGTTTTTTTTTCTCACTTATATAAAAGAAAATGATTAAGTGGCAAGAAATTGTGGGACTCTTCAAGTATGATGTGAGAAAACAGCAAACAAATTTTGATAGTATTGGGTGATATTTCTGAGAAAAACATCTAATTATATCTTTGGGATTTTTTATCTTTGAATCACATTGCCAACCCATGTGTGCCCTGATAAGACTGGTAAACAACTAGGACAAAGGACAAGTTTACAGTTCAGGGTTCTCAGTTCTGGGGGTTCTGTCAGGAAAAGCAGTTCTCCAAATCTAAAAAAAGAACAGAAGTTTCCTCATAGAAAACATGATGATAAGATGGAACTGTATTTGCTCTGATTAATAATACTTAACAAGGGAAAATATTTGTTTTTCTTCTTTGTGGTTCGTTATTTGTACAGCTTAAATATATTTTCTGAGACTAAATAGCAAATTCATGTAGAAATGATGTATGTAAGTCTGATTACATTTGCCAGCAAGCCTATAGCTCAGGAGACTATTCTCTGGAATTTAACAAAAGTTGGACTGTTACTGTCTTTTGTCCACTTTCTCATTCTGCAACATTTTGGGGATGTCATTTTGCAATGTGCTGTTTCCCAGGAAGGATCCTATTCAAGCACCCTTGCTAAAAGATTCTGGTTTAATCTGGAATTATGTCATCCTTGCTTAGAGTATCTAGCTTCTTTGGGAATCCTTGAGAATCATTGAGTGTGCATGACTAAAGGCAGAAGTCCTGTGTGACTTCCCAAATGCTGGCTCCTTCTGGATACAACAAGCCCTGGTTTCTGTTCCAGCCGCTTGCGCTGTTTTGTTGAGATTGCCAACTCAAGAAAGTCTTTGTGTGAGTAAGGCATGTTACATATGTAACAAGCATATTTTAATCAACTGAAGCAGAGTAAGATAGAGATGGTAAAATGTTCATTAGTCAGAACAGCATTTTCCTTAGTTGGAAGTTTTGGTTAATCATTTGTTAACCAGAATATCCTTTGTTATTTCTACTTTTTTGCTGAAAAAAAAAAAGTATATAAGAGTTTAAATACAAGGATCAAAATTAAATCTTGCTTTGAAGATTAGGAAATTGAGAAGCAGAAGGTCATTTTTCAGTAGAACATTTTTGACTGTATGTTAGTGCAGATGTAAATAGATCAAGAAAGTAGCAAGGAAGTGTTTCCTAAGCTTCAATGCAGACATCTTGTTAAAATTCAGATAGTGCATCAGCAAGATAATGGTGGATTTCCAGATCCTACTTGTTAAGGTATTAGATTAACTATATTATGACCCAAAACATCTCTGGTGGTTGTTGTTGATGATGCTGTTGCTGTTACTATTATCACTAAACCCATATAATTAAGCTATTTTTCTTAGTATAAAATATTATTTAAGAAATCTCATTAATTATTTTTTTAGTTTCATTTTAAATCTCATTGCCTTTAAATTCCTTATACACATGTATCTTTCTCTCTTTAACGAAAGGCTGCTTCCGTGTCCTTCTGTTTTTTTTTTGTTTGTTTGTTTGTTTGTTTGTTTTTGTTTTTTCTTTTTTCTGGGTCTAGGAAAGGGAAAGGCCCTTAGGCAAGTGGACTAAGATAATTTAGAGTATGAATAAGGCCTTTATTCTGGTCATTCTCATAGCATTTTACAATTTGCAAAACTTCTCAGTGTTGTTTTGGACATAAAAGAAACTACTAGAAAGAAGATATAACTAGTTCCCCTGCCCCAACTTCATTCTTTTCCACAAAGATTTTGTAGGTGCCCTCCCCCCACTGTAATAATGGTATTGAGTATTTAAGCCTTTTTTTAAATACGATTAACTATATTTAACTGTGTCTTTATGGTAGAGATTGGGTATTTAACTGTATCTTTTCTTCATATAGAGATTAGTTTACATGAATAAAGAGCATTCTGCGCACAGATATGAGTGTACATTTAAGTTGAATTTATTAAACTATTTGACTTGATTTAGGTATGTTCAATGGCACGGTGAAAATATTATTACATTCATGACTATGAGTGACCATTCAACATTCAAACCAAAAAATTGAGCAAACCGTCATCCCAAGTCAAGATCATTATTCATCCAGCAGCTTGACCACTTCCATCTCATATATCATATGCACAATATTGAAATTGTGCAGTGAGCAATACACACACAGGAACATGTAAATAATAACCTAAAACACTAACCTCATAGTAAGAACCAAGTATATACAGAGAAAAAAAAATCACTTCTTCTGTGGTATGCTATGTAGTACTACATAGGCTGAGAAAAAGGAATCCCAGTTTTCAGAGTCTCTGTGGAGGAAATGGAATCTCACCTTGTTGGTGAAGAATGTATAAGATTTGAAGACTTGGAATGTGTCACATTCTAGGCAAGGAAAAGAAAAAGAACAAAGACATGGAGGTTATAGTGATCCTGGCTGCTTTCCCTTCGGTAAGGCTTACAGATTCCACAGAGAAATAGGTAAGTTTTGACTACAGGTGTGGCAGTTCCCCGTTGTCTGAGAACCATAAGGAGTTACAGAGTCACCAATGGAGTTAGACCAAAAAGTCACACAAGTGTTTTTAAGGATTAATCTGGCAATGAGGGATTAAAGGAAAAATGGACTAAAGAAGGTAAGAGGCTAGAATTAGAGAGATGAGAGAGGTTGGGTGGATGGCTTTTTCCGTCGTGCCGTTAGGATGGGTTCTGAGCTTAGACAATAGTAATGGCAATGAGAATTCAAAGGAAGGAAAAAGGACTAATAAAAATATCTTATTTTGCTTTTTTAGACTTCTACACTTCCTTGTCTTCTGTCTTTAAATCAATAAAAAGCCACATAGCAAATTTTTTTTATCTTACTTTAGGTTCTAGGGTACATGTGCAGAACATGCAGGATTGTTGCATAGGTACATACATGGCAATGTGGTTTGCTGCCTCCATCCCCATCACCTTTATTTGGCATTTCTCCCCATGTTATCCCTCCCTGACCTCCCTACCCCCTGCTGGCCCTCCCTTGACCCCCAACAACAGACCCCAGTGTGTGATGTTCCCCTCCCTGTGTCCCTGTGTTCTCATTATTCAGCACCCACCTATGAGTGAGAACATATGGTGTTTGATTTTCTGTTCTTGTGACAGTTTGCTGAGAATGATGGTTTCCAGATTCATCCATGTCCCTACAAAGGACATGAATTCATCATTTTTTATAGCTGCATAATATTCCATGGTGTCTATGTGCCACATTTTTCTTGTCCAGTCTATCATTGATGGGCATTTGGGTTGGTTCCAGGTCTTTGCTATTGTAAACAGTGCTGCTATGAACATAAGTGTGCATGTGTCTTTATAATAGAACGATTTATAATCCTTTGGGTATATACCCAGTAATGGGATTGCTGAGTCAAATGGCATTTGTATTTCTAGGTCCTTGAGGAATCACCACACTGTCTTCCACAGTGGAATGTAAACTAGTTTACATTCCCACAAGCAGTATAAAAGTATTCTTATTTCTCCACATCTTCTCCAGCATCTGTTGTCTCCAGATTTTTTAATGATCGCCATTCTGACTGGTGTGAGATGGTATCTCAATATGGTTTTGATTTACATTTCTCTAATAATCAGTGATGATGAGCATTTTTTCATATGTTTGTTGGCTTTATATATGTTGTCTTTTGAAAAGTGTCTGTTCGTATCTTTCACCCATTTTTGGATGGGTTTGTTTCTTTTTTTCTTGTAAATCTGTTTCAGTTCTTTGTAGATTCTGGATATTAGCCCTTAGTCAGATGGGTAGATTGCAAAATTTTTTCCCATTCTGTTGGTTGCCAGTTCACTCTAATGATTGTTTCTTTGGCTGTACAGAAGCTCTGGAGTTTAATTAGGTCCCATTTGTCTATTTTAGCTTTTGTTGCCAATGCTTTTGGTGTTTTAGTCATGAAGTTCTTGCCTATGCCTATGTTCTTAACGGTTTTGCCTAGGTTTTATTCTAGGGTTTTTATGGTATTAGGTCTTATGTTTATGTCTTTAATCCATCTGGAGTTAATTTTAGTGTAAGGGGCCAGGAAGGGGTCCAGTTTCTGCTTTTTGCACACTGCTAACCAGTTTTCCCAACACCATTTATTAAATGGGGAATCCTTTCCCCGTTGCTTGTTTTTGTCAGGTTTGTCAAAGATCAGATGGTTGTAGATGTGTGGTGTTGCCTACAAGGCCTCTGTTCTGTTTCACTGGTCTATATCTCTGTTTTGGTACCAGTACCATGCTGTTTTGATTACTGTAGCCTTGTAGTATAGTTTGAAATCAGGCAGCATGATGCCTCCAGCTTTGTTCTTTTTGCTTAGGATTGTATTGGCCAGGAGGGCTCTTTTTTGGTTCCATGTGAAGTTTAAGGTGATTTTTTCCAGTTCTGTGAAGAAGGTCATTGGTAGCTTGATGGGGATAGTGTTGAATGTATAAATTACTTTGGGCATTATGGCCCTTTTCACGATATTGATTCTTCCTAACCATGAGCATGGAATGTTTCTCCATTTGTTTGTGTCCTCTCTTATTTCGTTGAGCAGTGGTTTGTAGTTCTCCTTGAAGAGGTCCTTTACATCCTTTGTTAGTTGTATTCCTAGGTATTTTATTCTCTTTGTAGCAATTGTGAATGGGAGTTCACTCATGATTTGGCTCTCTGTTAGTCTATTATTGGTGTATGACCAGAAGCAACTCTTACTGTTCTGTAGCCCCAGTGGGTGATCCCCAGGCAAGCATGGTCTGGAGTGGACCTCCAGCCCTCCTGCAACAGAGGAGCCTGACTGTTAGAAGGAAAACTAAGAAACAGAAAGAAATATCTTCAATATCAGCAGGAAGGATGTCCACTCAGAGATCCCATCCGAAAGTCACCAACTACAAAGACCACAGATAGATAAAGCCACTAAGATGAGAAGAAACAATCACAAAAAGGATGAAAACGCGAAAAACCAGAACGCCTCACATTGCAAATTTTAATTAATAAACATAAATGTAATACTTATTATATATTATAGGAGGCAAGGATTATGAGGTAGGTACTAGTATTATTCTTATTTTACAGATTAGGAAATTGTGGCATAAAGAGTTAATGACTTGCTATAGGTCACATAGTGGTAAGTAACAGAACTGGTATTTGAACACAGCAGCCAGCCTCCAATCCTTTTTTAAGCCACTATACTAAGTTGCTTCATAAGTGAGGAATTAATAAAATTTACTCTGTCACCAAATGAGAGAGAAGATTTTTAAGGTGACTGTGAAGCTAGTGGTTTTATTTGACTTAAATAGGAAAGTGGAAAAGTTTAATAGTTGTAGAGTGATATGTGCAATTTTGAGCATGAGGGGTTTAAGGTTTCCATAGCATAGAGATTTAGATGTTATCTACATAAGTATAGAGCTTCTTGACACTTTAAAATAGGTTCTCTGAGATAGGTTGGGTAGAGAACCTGTGTATATAGAATACATATAACTAATGTAATTAAGGGCTGGGCTTTATGGCTCTGAACTAAGTGATTTACAACTATTGCATTATTTACTGTTATAACAACCAGATGAGGTGGGTACTGTTATCATCTCTAAAGAGGCTAAGAGAGATTCAGTTACCTGCCCTAACCCACATAGGTAGAACATTTAAGGAAGAAGGATTTGAAGCCAGATGTGTCCGGCTCCAAAACTCATGTATTTAGAGACTACGCTATGTGGAATGAGAAGGATCACTACAAGAAGATTGGAAAATGTTAAAGCTTTTGAAGCCAAGGAAGGAAAAAAGGTTTCAGCTGGAAGGATTTGAACATCATGGGGGACTTAGTCCTCGAATTTGGGAAGAACAAGATCCCTGGAAACTTGGAGAGAGATGACAAAAATTAGAAAAAGTTAAAGAGTAAATGGGTAGGAAGAAAATGGATGAGGCTGTGAGACCACACCTGTAAAGATTGGCAATGAAAGAAGAAGGCAGTCAAAGCACAGGAAGTGGGGAACAATTCTGGTGGCTCTGATCATAGAAGGCTTGCTGGAGGGAACCTGGCTCCTGGGGGCTGCCACCTAAGGGGCAGGTCTTCCCCATCTCCTTCACTGATATTTTCTTTCCTCGAAAGAAAACTTCCTGTTGAAGTTTGTTGAAAGGGTAATAAGAATTAGTAAGTTTCTCTTTAATCCATCTGTTTATTTATACATTGTAATTAATCTGAATTTTTTATGTCTAGGTAAGTGACTCCCTGGTAGTGCACCTAACTTAATAATGTTATATCTAGGAGAAAATTAGAGCTCTAGTTTGAGCGTCTTTTTCCATTTCTTGAATCTAAATTTCTGTGATGGCCTTATATTTTTGGCATTGTTACTACTGAACTTTATGTAAACTTGCAATCAATCATGAAACAAATTTATAATTAGCCATTATCAAATAATTGTATAATTCATTCTACAACCAAAAATATCAGTGTTATGCTATTTACAAGTGTGTACTTTGGAGGATTACAAGGATTTTGGTACTCAAAATAGAAAGAAATTTGCATATTGATGAAAGTATTGAATTCCGGGAAAAAAAGTTATTTTATTTTTGCTTTCTTTTTAAGGCTACATTTTCCTGTATGTATCATATTTGTCTTTCTTAAAGTCTTTTAACAGTAAAATTGAATTCCTCTTCCTCAAAAAGCTTTCAAAATTCAGCTCAAATACACTGTTCTCACTAAATTGAAAATAAGTGGACACTGAAGATACAAAAATAGTATCATGGTCACACTACTGGGAAATTCATACTTTCCCAAGTGCTGAAGTAGCAAAGCAACAGAAAGAATGAGTAATATTCTGAATGAGGCTACAGTGACATTATCATGTTTGCAACATGGCTTTTGTTACTAGGAAAATTTGTGAGGCAAATCCAGACTTTACCAAAAAATACCAGTTTGGAACCTTCTATTACAGCTTCAGTAACATAAGCTATCCTTGACTTTTAAAAAACTTCCTTGATATCTCTGACTAGGGAAAATCGGCATACGAAAAAAGTTGTTTTTATGAATGTTTAATGATAGCTGTAAAGAACTTTAACAAATATGGAGTGTAGGGGGAAGAGTCCCAGTTTTGGAATTAGAGAGACTGATGGAGTAACATCCGTGAACCACAGTGGAAAAGAAAATCGCTGGGAAAATAATCAGAATGCCTGATTTGCAGAGTTATTGAGAAGATACGTAGTGGATCATGTTCGAATGCACAAAACACAAGGTCTGGGGAAGGAGATCTCAGCAGAGGTTGGCAGGGATGATTCCTGCTACCTCACAACACGCAGAGGCCCTTCGGGTTCTGCCCTGAGTTGAATATTGGATCCTTCTGAAGGACCTGAGCCCTTAGCCTGCTTTTCTGTGCTTTAGGTTTTCTTAAATCAGCTGCAAGAGAGGGGACAATTTGGGGGCCTCATCTTTTTCAATAATTTGCTCTGTCAAGCCTGTAACCACACCACTCATTGTATTGTAGATAATGTAGACCATGAAATTTTTTCCTATTGGTCTGCAGTATCTGTAGTAGATACTATCAGTAATTTTGTTTATAGTTTTTAAGAGTTTTTCCCCTAATCCAGGTGTTTTCTAAGTGTTTGTGACCTCATTGCTTGTGTTGAATTGTTAGAACCTTAAAATTTGGATATCTATAATATGCATGCCTATCTAGAAAAAAATATATATTGTGTGAGCTTGTGTATGTGTGTGTGTGTATACATTTGAAATAGGCCTATATTTTAAAAATACAGAGACACTTGGCTCCATAGCTGAAGGGCTAGAGCACTGGTCTTGTGAAAATATGACACTTATTTAATGAAATAGTACTGCTAAGGACTAAGATAAGCACTTGATATGTTAATTCCAACACTCTGTTCATAGTCTATATTATTGCCTGTGCATTGTATGTGAGAAATATGAGACACTGAAAGATTCTGTGACTTGCCCCAAGTCTCAGACCAAGTAAGTCTATCTCCAAAGGCGGTTTCCATAATGCCTTGACCACTTCTCTGCAGAGGAACCCTCAGAGACCCTCAGCGCTTTTTCTCTCCACTTCCATGGAGCCTAATAGCATGGTATTCTTGCAGACAGTTTAACATTTACTCTGATACTATACTAAGCATGCTAGTAGGCTTCTCTTTACTTTCCTTTGTAACTCTGAAATCTTGCTTCCTTCTGTGAAAGTTTTTATGAGTGGTCCTTACAAAATTGGTTTTTAGATTTACATTGACCTCAGCCCCAGGAAGTTGTGTCTTCTGAGCTTTATCTGCTTGCTGCACCAACAGAGGGCCTTTTATGTAGTTGCCTACCTGCCTAGCTGAGCTTAAGCTCCCAAGGGAAGATACTATTCTTTTTTATATCACATACAATGCCAAAATAACATCAGTCAGAAAGAACAAAATAACATCAGTCATAAAGACAAAGGAGCCTTTCCTATAGGCTTGCTAGTTCGGTGCAGGCTAGAACTGCCTTTCTGGCAGAGCCCTATTTGGATACTACCTTCTGGGAACATACACTCTGTGTTCTGCCAGGAGTGGGGAGGAGCTTGGTTTCAGACACTATGTTTTGGTTGTAAGGGTGAATGTTATTGCCTAATGGAAACACGTGGCACATATCAACAACCAAGTGGGTTTTGTGGTCACATTTCATCTGTAGATGATGGCATGGTGCGAGTGAGTTTATGAGGTTTGATGTGGAAACTATGAGAAATTCCACAACAACTCCAGAGCTCACCTCTAAGCCCCCAACCCCACATTTATTCTCTCATTTCTTCTGCAAGACAGAGATCAAGGTTGAATGAAAATGTTTGAGTACAAGTTCTCAATTTTTGTGTATTTTAAAACTTTTTAATAACAGATTTAAAAAAATGTTCAGAGAAAAATTTTAAAAGCCAGGCATGGTGGTGTACACCTATAGTCTCAGCTACTCTGGAGGCTGAGGCAGGAGAATTGCTTGAGCCTAGGAGTTGGAGGCTGACTGTTCTATAACCTAATTGAATTTGTAACTTTTCTTCATGTTAAAATACATTCTGATTTCTAATTGGGAACTTCAAGAAAACACTTGTGCTCCCACAGCCTCTGTTATATGGCTCTTTTTCCTTCAAAACTTCATAGAAGCAGAATATAAGGAAACCAGGTGTTGGTGGGGTCGGGAAAGGTGAGATGGAGGGGAAGAAGGAGACTTCTGGTAACCAGCTTCCTGGGTCAAGTAGGTGCTTCTGCAAGTGTGTTGGATAGCAAATGGTAAGGTTTCTGAAATTTGTGGTCATAGAGTGTGCAAAGAGAATTGGCTCTTAAAGCAGCTTTGGTGACTTATTAAGGAACAAGGTTAGAGATGAGAGAACAGTTATTGGAATATGAAAAAAGTTTTCCTAAGTAATATCTTTCTATGTTCCAAAGGAATGAAATTTTGTGTTAAAATTTAGTGTAGACACTCCAAGATAGATAATAACTAGTTGTAAAAGCTAATTCTAATAGAGTTAACTAGTAAATGCCTATAGTGCCAAAGTAATTAAAATGGGACATTAAAACATGGATATAAATAACAAGGTTATTATATCGTTAGTATGTTGAAGTTGAGAAATGAAATGCCTCAACAGACTGCAGGATGTCTAGACATAATGAGCAATCCTGTCGTGTTTAGGTCATGTTTATAATTGCGATGGATCTACTCTTAGTTGCTGACTTTATTGTATCTGATACCACACTCCAAAAGCCTTTTAACCTATAAGTAGTTGAAAGCATTCATTACAATGTCTGGTATTTTGTAAATAAATGGATTAATAAAATATAACAATCACAAATCCTAATTCTCCTCTCAGAAATATTTTTAAAAACTAAAATCTTTGCATTTAAGGAATATGGTTTTGTACCTTGGAAATCTTTAAAGTGTATAACTTTTGGAACACTTTTAAAGTGTTCAGTAAATATTTATTTTAGAACGGCAATATAAGCATTTACAATTATATAAAAATAGGCATGTAGGCACTGATAACAGTTTTTTCACTTTACAGGGATACAAAGGCTGCAGCATCTTAGAGATTAACCCCAGGAATCCAGAGTAGCTGAGTTGCCAGTGTTTTAACTCAGTTTGTGGTTGTCATTATTGTACTAGGTACTCCTGAGACTCCATTAAAAAATGTCCTTGTATTATACAAACAATCCACACTTGAGCAACCTTTCACTCTAGGATTAGGAATTGCTCTTTGACAACCTTTGTCAGGGTTAATTATTGAAGACTTTTGTGTGAACATAGGAAAGTCAGATGAGGTCAGGCAAGTCTGTCCACCACCTCCTGTTTGAGGCTTAATCAGAGTAGCAGAAAAATCTATTTATTCTCTAGGTAATAAAAAGACCTTTTCTGAAAATTTTGTGGAAGCACAATTTAAATTTATCTCATGTATGCAGTTATTCATTCTTCCAATTCTCCAATTATTTAGTGTCATATGTACTATAACACAGTAATGTCATGTTATGTAATATCTAGTAATGACATAGTAAAAGACATAGCTTAGACCCTCAAGTAATTTAAGCCTACTAGGAGGATAATCAACAGGTAAATAGATTAATACAATAGAAAGGTATAAGCGTATGATAGCAGTCTGCACAGCAAATAGTGAGAACAAAAAAAAGAGAGTTATTCTATCCAGGTTGAGGGGTGGAATCAAGAAAATCTTTATAGAGATAAAAGTGCTTAGCCTGTCTTGAAAGATGAGACGTCTTCACCAGGAAGAACCTACGTATAATGAAAAGACAGACATTATTAAAGGCAGAGGAATGGGTGGTAACTGTCAGGATTAGAGATGCAAAAAGGATTGCTCTACCTTGGATTATGTGCTGTGTGGTTTGCAAGGAATCAGGGTTGATTCAGCTGGTCACGAGCTAATGAGGAAAGGAGAGCTAATCTGGACAGACCTGTTAGAGAAGTGGAGTAGTTGCCAGACCTGAGCAGAACTGATGTATGGAGAAGCAACAGAAAATGAGAATTTCTTTGGATAAGAAATTGGATCCTGGTGTCTCACAAGCTTTTTTTTTTTTTTTTTTTTTTAATGTGTTAACTTGTCTAGTCTGAGAAGGCTGAAGTGTGTAGTTCTGTACTACTGCTTATGGAAAAATGGAAAGTTTCTGTTCTGTTAGGTGTCAGTAGGGTTTCAGTGGGTTTTTTTTTTTTCATTTAATGCCTCTTAGAAATTTAATATTTTAAAGAATAATTCCTCATAACATCCCCCAATGAACCCTTTGTTATTAGTTCAAGTTAAGAGATAGGAAAAAAAATCAGGTATAAAGTATATTTTTTCAATGTTATTTAAAACACAGTTTAATGCTATTACATAAAAGATAAGACATAAATCAATATAACTTTACCTTTTGAAATATTTAAATTTATATACAAATATTAATACTACCTCTTGTATGCCCTTTTGTGAAATTTAGAAGAAAAATGAAACTGTGAAAACTCCAACTGTATGACTGTAGAAAATCCTGTGTATAGTTTCTATGATATTACCCTTTGTGAGTATGCTATTGAATTCATATTCTTGAGGTAAAGCTGGAATTCAGACCTTAGAAAAATACAGTGAAAATGCCACAGGAAAATATTTGTGATGTTGTTTAAAATTCAGCATGTGTAACTCTTTTCTAAGTTATTAATAGGCTTGGGAAAAACAATATAAGCAATTTCTCCTAAATAGAAGCAAGTCTGAGAGAATAGACTTCCGTCATAATTGGCTACTGTTAGGGAGAAGGGAAGCTGAATTCAAACGGTTTTGTGAGAAACTGGAAAAGAGGAAGCAATTGAGCTTCACAATCGGTCACTGATATTTGATTTACTTTCTTTGGAGTTTACAAGTGGCTGCCAAGTTATGTCTAAAGCACACTGCCTAATCCTTGGAGGCCTCTCTTCCAGCTGATGTCTGCGTCACTGGTGGCCACGAGAGAGGAAGCAACTTGAAGAAAAGATTGTTTACCACTTAAATTTTAACATGGAATTTGAAGGCTAAATAAGTGGTTTAGAACACCATTGGAATGCTGTTTTGTACATTTGTGATTCCCAAAACAGTCACCAAGCATCTAGTCCTAAATATGAATTAGGATCTCATTCTGAAGAACTCCTTCTTATCACTTCTTTGAAGGTAGTTATGAAAAGTCAAAGGCGTACTTCTAAAAAATACCTCTATGTTCACAGTCATTTATGAGATTAAAAAGATAACCAGCTGACTGACAAACTCCAACATAGTCATGCCGGTGTCTTCAAGAAGATTATAATCTCAGGAGTGCTGGGGAGATTTATACAGATACGAAAGGAGGGCAAATCAAGGAAGTATGAAGTCAGCTACTTGGTGTAGTGTAGCTGTCACACATTTTTGTTGTTGCACATTTACACTTTCCGCACCTACAGGTTACAATTTGCTTGAGGATTAAAAACTCTATTTGGTCGTTAATTCTCCTTCTGTGGACAGACTAGAACAAGTGGCAAGAAAAACGATCTCCCTGCTTCATGTGAGTCATTCTTTCCTGGGATAAGGCTACTTCAGCTTTAAGTGGAGAGTGGCCTGGGGAAGCTGTTGTGGAAGTAAGGTCACAGAGTCTGAGGCATGTTTGAAACAAGGCTTTTGTTCCAGTTCTTCCAGTCTGCATGCAAAAGGAAGGAAGGAGAACATCCCCTAGCAAAAGCTGGATGAGGACTTCAGCCTCACCTCCGTGGTTCCCTACACCGAAGCAGAGCCCAGCCAAAGTTCCCACCAAACACCATCTTTCCAGAAATTGTTTTGAGATACATAGGAGAGAAAGGCCCTTATATTCACAAAGAAACCCAGCAGTCATACACATTGGAAAAGCAATCCATACGCACATTCTGGAAACAAAAGAAGTATCAGTAAACAACATGACATAAACTTGAAAGGAGATTTGAAAAGAAAACAACAAGTAGTATTCATTCAAAAAACAGAGAAGGTAGGATGTAATGGGAGTAAAATAGTTAAGATATTTTATTTGTTTGGGTTTAAATTTTTTAACTTTTAAAATTTGTAATATAATTTTGATTATGGGAGCATAGATTCCTGTTGTCAAAGGAAGAATGACCTTTTCCCACTTCCTTGTGAGTTTCTTAAAAACTTCAGTTTTCTCCTTAATTATGCTGTTTTGATTTGTTTGATTTTGTACTTTGTTTCCCTCCAAATGGTAAGGGACATATTTAAAATTTCAATTTAATTAAAATATTTCTGCCAGGCACAGTGGCTCGTGCCTATAATCCCAGCACTTTGGGAGGTCGAGGTGGGCAAATCGCTTGAGTTCAGGAGTTTGTGACCAGCCTGGCCAACAATGGTGAAACCCCTGTCTCTACTGAAAATACAAAATCAGCTGGGTATGCTGGCACATACATTTACATTATGTAAATAATTCCAGAGAGATAATGGGATTGTTAATAATATTCTTTTTGAGCTCCTATTATATTACAGAAACTTTAAGTATGCTACTTTAGTTTAATCTCACAATTGTGCTAACAGGAGACATTGGCATCCTCATTTTATACTAAATAAACTTAAATCTGCTCAAGATCCCATAACTATGAAACAGGGCTAAGATTTGAACCTATATGTGTCTTATTCTCTTTTAACCACTAAATTACAAACACGCATGTATAAAAATGTGCGTATGAATATGTATATCGTATATACATGAATGTATGTCATGTAAAGTATCTGCTGTTTCACATTTTCCTGAAAATTGCTAAAGGCTTTAATCAGATAGATGGAATTTGAGCAATCAGAGGTGGAGGTTGCCTGTCACTGGGAAGAAAGCATTTTGAGCAAAGAAAACAGTGACACACCTTGGGTTTACGAAACTACCGAATATGTTTTAAAATACACCAAAGTAGGACACTGACTGACAAGTACCGTCTTTGAATGAGAGTGTTGTGGGGAAAGTTGAAAAGCAGATTCCACTCAGCCTGTGTGAGGTCGTGAAAGCTTGGATTGGTAGTTGCGGCTTTACTTTCCAGGTTTAGATGATTTTTATCAAGGAAGAGATATAAGATTTATCCTGGAGCCACCTCTCAGCTCAGCTTCTCTGAACATTGTAGAATTATTATACTAATTTGTACAAACTCATAACGATAGCAGCAACCATTTCAATATGTCAGCTTTCTGGAGAATATTGTCCATATGTCTGGATAGGTAAACAATCTCAAATTTCTCATCCTTTTAGCCTCCCATCGGTATAAATAAGCTTGCACTGAATAGTGGCCAGATTTTAGCAGTGTGCTTTCCTATTTAGTCCATTACTGATCCGTGACTGCCTTATATGATTCATGGTTCTGTCTGTGTACTTAGTATTGTAACATCCTCTGCTTTCACTCTTTGGGAAAAGTTAACCTCTATCTGCTCAATGATGCATTCTTTTCTTCATACCTGGATTGTTTTGGAGTACATTTTAACAAAACCAGGTCATGAAGGTAAATACCAATGTGAGAAGCTTCATTGGGCATCTCATCTTTCGTTGATAATTGATGGAATATTTTGTATTTCTTGGATCCTACCTCAGTACATGGCCAAGAAACTGCTGGACTCCACCTGTGCAATTTTTGAAAAGAAATTAAGTGATGCCTTCCAGGAAGGGTTTGCATTTGCTCATTATTTCTGGCTTAATCAAATTAAAGAAGAAGAATGAAAAACAGCTAACTCTAGAGCACCTGTAACCAGTGTTGCCGGAAATTATGACCCTGTTAGCTTGACATTTTTTTGTGTGTGGTGAAAGGTTCTAATTATTGAACTGTTAATAATATTATTTAAATCCTCATTAAATGTGCTACCATTGAAAGTTTGTGATTTTCTGATCACAAACCTTCATTAAAGTCTTAGAAAGTTTTTTTTTTAATCTTGTATTTTTCCACAAATTCCTGCCATTGAATAACTCAAGAAAGGTGAACTTTGGCCAGTGGATCAGAGCAAAGGATAAAGATTGGGTGATGCATATAAGGGATGGTCAGAGTTTGTAATAGTTTCCAGCTGTCTCAGCAGTATTAATGAAAGTACTAGAAAATAAATATGGAAAGATGATTAGAGATTGATTAGAAAGAAGAGTCATCAATACAGTGTGGGACTTTTTTTTTTTTTAATACAAGGTCTTGCTCTGTTGGCCAGGCTGCAGTACAGTGGTGTGATCATAGATTATTGCAGCCCCAAACTCGTGGGCAGTCAAGTGGTCCTCCTGCCTCAGCTTCCTGAGTAGTTGGGACTATAGACTCAACTATTTTCTTTTTTTGTAGAGATGGGTCTTGCTTTGCTGCTCAGGCTGGTCTCCACCTCCTGGCTTCAAGTGAACTGCCAGCTTCAGCCTCCCAAAGTGTTGGGATTACAGGTGTGATCCACTGCACCCAGTCTGCTTTTCAGCTTGAAAATAAACCAATATTTATACTAAGGACTAAGCCAAAAGAAAAACTTCTAAATTTCATGTATGGTGGAAAATTGCAGATTTCCTCACAGATGTAAAGAGATTACCTTTACATTAATACGCTCACCTTCAAACAGAAAGTTATCTATAGATTTTAAGACTGAATTTGACATTTTGCTGTGCTGTATTTTAAAAGACAGACTTTTTGCCTTTCTGAAAGTAGTTTTCACAAACCTTTTCAGTGCTTTTTTGTATCTTTCTCATTAATTTTGAAAGAAGAAAGGAAATATTGAATATTCTGCTGAAAAGGAAATATTGAATATTCTCTTGAGACCCATGCCTTTTACCTATTTAATTCCTATTCCCTGATGTGGAGAGAAACTTGCTCACAGTCCCCTATACTGACAGAGCTGTAAATCTAACATACATCCAGATCATTTCAAAGCCTATTTTTTCTCACTACACATATGTCTATATATTTTTTCATGACAGCCTTTTAAATACTTTTCTCTATGATAATTCCCACTTTAAAATGTTGAGAAAGCTATTGTTCTGGTTGGGGAAACTCCCTTTGTGCCCTGCAGGACCTTTGGATACACTCACCCCTTCCTGCTTAACCAGAATAAAGTGCTGAGTTCGCATTTCACATCTAGAAAATGAATACCTTTTCTTTTTTTAAAGGAACTTGGGCATATGGATTAAGGTAAAGGAAGATGAGAAACAACATCCAAAAATTCACATATTTTTAAGAAATAGCTAATAAGTTCTTAATAAAAATATAAATGATTTTTAACCTGAACATAATTGTGATTTCTAAATTTGAAAATTGTAGCAATGTCTTTAAAATAGTGTTGAATTTAAAACCTTCACTTTACAAAATGTCTGTGACCATATTATCTATTATGCTGTTAGTAACTAGAGATTTTTAAGTAAAGATAGCTTTTTTGGGTAGTAATATTTTCATCAAAATTACAGTGCAATAAGAAAAAAAATTCAATCTCTACCTTGAAAGTTTAGGCTCTGAACATAATCTTAGTGAGTATATCTATAAAACTGTTTGCCTCAATTATCTCTGAATTGATTTTGTTTGTCCAAAGACATGACTGTGAAGAATCATTATTCTTTCTACTGTGTTTTCAGATGAACCCTGACAGATCTTTCATGACAGATAATACTAAAAATTACATGTTCATCTGCGGGGACCAGAAGGAAGGGCCTATCTTGCTTGTAACTCCTAGAATAGCTGCATGGTATTTCAGGCCATCGAAGAGGATTTTGTGCTGGAAGACAGCAAATATGTATCGGTCCTTAAATAACTATCTAATTTCACCTTTCTTCCTATTACTTCAGTAGGTATAAAATCCAGTAGTGAGGTATGCAGAAAATGATGGCCTTTAGACTCCTAGTTAGTACTTTGAACATTTTCATTTTAAATAATGATTCTTTTGCAAACTGGTCACTCCTGTGATACATACTTCCCTTTCACAGCTTCTGAATATAATTAGAGTGATACTGGTACAATGCTGACTTTCTCTCCCACCTCCCAAATGTATTTGCATATGTGCAGACTATTCCTCCTTCTAACTGCTACTTCTCTGTTTTTTACTTCTTCAGCCTTTTACCTTCTCACACCCCCATTTCCTAACTCCCCAAGGCCATCATTCTCGCCCTGCATTTTGCTGCTAGCAGATATGTCCATGTGCATAGCATCCTTCCACTCATGGGCCTGTGGCATGGAGAGGTGAGTTGCAATAACTAGACCTCTGCATTCCTGAGTGGAATGTGACAAGGCCTCTGCAGGGGTTGATGAGGGGTGGACCCCAATAAGGTGAAAGGTTGTGATGTGATAGTCAAGTCCTCTTCTCTTTTAGTCCTTAGTTTGTGCATCATAGCATTACTTCATTACTTCCCTCCTTGTCTCCTTTTATTGCCCATGTCAAGTTAGGAATCACACTCATAGAACTAAATTACCATCATGCACTTTAACATCACTGGCATTAACCAAATGGTTCTTATAAAGGATTATGGCCTTAGACTAGGATTTCTCAACTCAGGCACTATTGACATTTGGGACGAGATAACTTGTTGTGGGGACTGTCTTGTGTATTGTAGGATGTTTAGCAGCATCCCTGCCCTCTACCCTGTAAATGCCAGTAGCACACTTCCCCTAAAACATTTTGCAAAAACTAAAAATGTCTCTAGACAACACCAAATGTCTCCTGGAGGCCAAAATTGCCTCCAAGTGAGAACCACTACTCTAGACAACCAATCTATTCTTTTCATCATTTTTTCCTGCACACTTTATGAAATGTATTCTGTTGTTTTTAAATTATAGAACAGTTATCTCCTTTGATTTTGGGATATTGATTTTACCACAGCTAGGTCATTAAATTGCTTCTGACTTCTTTTGTTTCATATTATGGTCTCTTCAAGAGCTGCCACTACATTTTTGCAGTATTGTTTTTGTGTGAGATATTGAAAAGACAGTGTTAGTGGTATATATCAGGCACCTATGACAATTAATTCCCTGGTTATGCTATTCATTGGAGAATATCTTGGTGATGGCTCTGCCCTCTTCCTTATGTGCTTTGTGACTCCAACCGAACTACCAATTTCAACCTTTTGTAAAAACTAGACCCCACATTGTCATGTTTTGTTTCACTGGCCCAAAGCATATTACAATAATTGTCTCGATTTAAGGTGACCAGTTATCTCTGCCTGCCTCAGTCTGTCCTGGGTTTAGGACTGAAAGTTCTACATCTCAGTAAATCCTCCAGTCCCAAGCAATCCAGGAAAGTTGAACACCCTAATTGATATTTCCTTTTATTTCTTTGGCAACCAGAATAATGAATCCTGCTTTCATTCCTGTACAGTGGCCTGGGGAGTTTAGTGCAGGGGCACTAAGGTCCTGTGGTTTGAGTTTGGCCCACAGTTGTGGTATGCATGTTCTTACAGTATGCTTCCCATGGACCTCGCAGCCCCACATTGTTTTATATCTAGCTCCTCCACACATGTATATTAATAGTTCTGTACTTGATAACCTTTGATTTGCAACCGTTCATTTAAGGACCACTTCCAGTTTTATTTGGTGAAGAAAATCTTTAGCTCTGTGTAGATTTTTCACAAGACAGACTCATAGATGTACTTGTTGTTTAAGATGTTTTTCTGTTATCATATAACATGAAATCAGCTTTCTGAAGCAATTAATAATCTCTTGGCAGTCTTTCTAAAGGTTTTCTTGTTCCCAGGTGATTAATTCAGAGACTTCTTAAAGTCTCAGGACTTTACAGGTGAAACAGATAGCAATCTGTTGGGTGTTGATTAAGGGTTGTTAAATTATCTTCTCCATACTTACATCTTCTCCATAATGATATGGAAATGCTCCAACTTCAGCTTAACTCCTTCAAATTAAAGTTTGCTTTACAAAAACTCCTGTTAAAGTGCAAATCTGTGGGAAATAACAAACCCATCACCATATAGTAAGTTATGGATCAAATGGTTATTACACAACCCTGGGTGAAATGTGACAAGCTTTGAGAGGAGATGGAAGGAAGCATTCTGAAACTCAATTTGTTTGGCACAAGGTGGGGACTGAAAGGTGACAGTTCTGAGCAGTTAAAATACTATGGAGATAAGGAGTGCTGGGAGAGGGGTTGAAAACAGAATATGAGGTTAGAGAAAGAGATAGAAATGACTGTCATAATTTGTTTGGCCCTTTCTTTCTTAGCCTATTTTTTAAGGAGTTGTTTAATATTCAGATCTTGAGGCTGCTGCATGTAACATGAAGAAGAAAAGGGGGGAAGGTGGCAGTGTTGCTCCTTACTCACCCTCAGTATATGGAAGTGGCTTGATCAAGATCTCATTAACTCTAAAATATCCAATATTAATCCAATGATGCCTTCTCCTGATTTTAGAGTAGCAGGATTCATAGTTGTACTTAGAAGGCAGCAACAAAACTGTTGCTGACATAATCCATATTTTTTCTTATGGTGACAATGGACAAATTTATTGAACAGCATCAAGCACTTGCACCAACCTATTGTTCTGGAGGCTGGCTCTTGGCACTAAATTGCTGAAAGGAATTCTGATCATATTCTTACTAGTATTACCTAATAGTCAGAAGCCTTTATTTTCACTTTGAAGATGGTTCAAAAAATTATATTGAACACTCACTTCTGGTTGGTCTCTGGCTTCAGCTTCTCAAACTCTTCCTCTTCTGGCCAACTACCAACTGCTAGAGGTTGTCAGCTCACTACTGGGCTCACTCGTTTTCTGTCTCTACAGCAGTATTTAACAATGTTCTTGGATGAGACGTGCCTGGAGAGTTTAATAAAAATGCAGATTCAAAGCCTCCACCCCAAACCTACTGAATCAGAATCTCCCCAGGAAATTGTATATTACAATTATGGAAATATTATTCCATACTTTCTCCATAATGATCTCATCATTAGCCATAGCATTAAGCTTTAACCATTTTTGCATACTTCATGACTTACAAACTTTTATCTCCACCATTAACCACTCTTTTAAGCTGTGTCTTATATACTCTGTTGCTCCTTGATAGCTCTTCTTGGATGTCTCACAGGTATCTCAAACTTAACATGTCCAGCTGATGAGTTTAACATCCCCTTGAAAACCATTATTCCCGCAGTTTCCCGTATCTTAATAATTGGGGCCATCATTCACAGAATTTCTCAAGCATGATTCTTTCCTTCCTATATGTATATTCAGCCTACCAGCAAGACTTTAGTCTACCAGCACATTCTTTTAATTCTGCCTTTAAATTATGCCATGAGTTCCTCTGCTTTTTTCCAAATCCATCTACTACCTTTTGCCAAACATACCACATCTTATGTGACAACCGAAATAGTTTTTTAAACCGATCTGCCTGCTTTACCTCTTCTCTCTACCAGTTTGTTCTCTAGTTAGAAGCCAGTGTCATCTTTTAAAAATGACATGCATGTCCTCTATTGAAATGCTTTTACAGCTTCCACTGTTCAAGATCAATTCTATGTCAGATTATGGCTGTTAAGACTGTGTATCACCAGCTCCAGTCCAGATCACCAATCTACTGCCCATACCACACTCACCCCACTTGGTTCCCTGAAGGTGTCGTGTGCCTTGGAACTTTGTGGGTGCCTTGGTCTCTGCCTGGCATGCTCTTTTCCCCGATCCTTAGCTGTTTGTGTCAGAGGTTTCTTCTCTCACTTCAAGGATCAGGTTAAATGGCACCTTTTATGGAGGTCTTCATCACTCTATTTCACTTTATTTAATCCTTTCATCTCTCCAACAGACTGTATTCTCTTAGTTTGTTTTCCTGTTCGCTATAATACTCAAGCATGTTGTGGTTCTTTAGTTATTCGCATCTGTTTTCTCATGGATGATACACTCCACGAGGGCAGAAACCATGGCTGTTTTCATCACTGCTGTGCACTCCTTTTTGGCTGCAGGGCCTGACTAATGATAGTAAAAGCATATTTGTTATTAATTATTAAGGTTTTATTTGTTTGTCTTTAATACAAGGCCAAGAATGTCTTCAGTGTAGGGCCAAGAAGTGTTTATATGGGAAACAGAATTTGGGTGAGATTTTATAATAAAAAATAAGACATTTGATAATGAAAGTATAAAGTTGGCCGGGCGCGGTGGCTCACGCCTGTAATCCCAGCACTTTGGGAGGCCGAGGCGGGTGGATCACGAGGTCAAGAGATTGAGACCATCCTGGTCAACATGGTGAAACCCCGTCTCTACTAAAAATACAAAAAATTAGCCAGGCATGGTCGTGTGTGCCTATAATCCCAGCTACTCAGGAGGCTGAGGCAGGAGAATTGCCTGAACCCAGGAGGTGGAGGTTGCGGTGAGCCGAGATCGCGCCATTGCACTCCAGCCTGGGTAACAAGAGCGAAACTCTGTCTCAAAAAAAAAAAGAAAGTATAAACTTAAATGCTAAAATCTAACATGGAGTTATAATCGTTTAACTCTACTTAATCTTGTCCCTCCTCTTTCATGCTTTCAGATAGGTTATGTGTAAATCTTCATCAACATTTACTAGCCAATGCTTACTTCCTTTAGCTGTATAATTCACAATAGCATTTTTGTACCACAGTTTTTTTAAGTCAGCATTCTAGACACAGTAATTTTTTTTTTATTTTATGTGGAAAATGAACAACACAGGGTTGACCTCAGATACACAGATAAAGTAGGCATTTCCCTACAGATACTGACTTGAGGGAGGTTATAAAAGCAAATAAAATGAAAAGTATTCTTTAATTCCTGTTTTTTTATTGGTCTGCCCAAAATTTCACCATTTTGAATATTGTCCTGCTCTGTTAAAATCATATATGCATAAAAGTGTCATTACAGTATTAAACTTCAAGGTGCATGAGATCTGCCATATCATATTTATGTTGACTAGTGGAATGGGGTAGTATTAAATAATTTTTTCCTCTAGAAGGAAGAGTGACCTATAAGTGAAAACTGACTACCATGTAACTCTGTGATAGCATAATTTCATTTTTAAACAGAAAGGTTTACGTAGATTTCTGCCTCATTACTGAACTGTGAGCTTTTAAAAAGAAAAATGTTTTTGTGTTTTTTTAACATCTGCATCATTAGGACATAAAATCGTAGGTATTCATATAATTGTATTAAAAATGGGTAACAAAAGCAAATATAAAATAGCAATCTCATCAGGTTAGCAAAAGTGTTTAAAAACAAAATAATATATTCTTGGCAAAAGTTGGAATGATACATTAAAACATACATAAATGTGCTTGTGGACTTTGGACGAGAAAAATGACTCTAATGGACCTTTGTTCTTTACAAATGGATAATGTATTTGATGTTGGATATCATATATCACTTGGTGTTTTTATCATTGTACTGCAGATTTGCTTAGTTGACTTTATATTAGTTGGCTTTGTTTTCTCCTTTCTTATCTAGCCATTTTCACCTTCTATGCTTGGCTTATTTTGGTTAAGTGGTACAAATATTGAGTAACAACTGTTGATGTTGGCATACTTTACACAACCCCTCTGTGGCCTTTCTCCTCATTACCTTATCTGACACTCCTCTCACTGTATTTTTATTATTTCTGCAAAACAGACTCTAGTGAAATATAGGAGCCACAGTGTGATCCTCTGTCTACTATTTTTCTCATAGTAGAAACTGTGGCTACATCTGGGATATCATTAGCAAGCTAAGTGCTGACTATCAAATCTTGGATTGTGGCCTTCTATGAGTCATGTGTCTTTTGAACAAGGTGTGTACAATGTTGGAAAGAAATCATAGCAAAGTCTACACTGGAGTGCCAACAAGTTTTTCAAAAAGAGTTGCCACACCCAAACAAGAGCAATTTTTTAAGACCTAAGATTAAACGTAATTAACATTTAATATACCCCCACTTTGTCCATTAAGTATTCACGAAAACTAACATTTTACCCATGTATATTACCAGGAGTGCTCAATTTGACTCTTGATCTTTCAAGTATTTGTCTTTATTAGATTTGTCTTCTCTGAAAAGAGACTTTTTTTAAAAAAATATTAATTGCTTTTCTATAGAGTAAATCTACTCTATGGAGGTTAATAGTTTAAATGAATTAACATCAGCATTGTGGTCTCTTAGGCCTCTCCTAATTATGGAGAAGACTCATTCAGGGAATGAGGAAGAGCTCAGTGGTCTTCCTTGTACAGATCATTGTTTTCAGTACTAAAATATCCCCTTACGTATATATTCTTAAAGAGGGAATTGTACTTTTTTGTTGACAGTCTGTTACAGTAAGAGCGAAACTTCTTGGTAGATCTATCATCTAAAACAATACAGTATTAAAAATATGCAATTTTATTTTATCATTTTTTCACCTTTTTTGGTCAGATAAAAATAGGCGGTTTTAAATTATTATATAATTTTCCATGAAATTCTTTTGTGCACAATTTGTTACTAATACTCTTCCATGTACTTGAGAACACCATATCTAATGTATATCAAATTTAATGATGTTATAATACCGTTTGTTAATGTTTCATATGAGGATAGTTTCCCTAAATCAAACAGATAAGCCCTATCGAAAATGTGTACTGATACATTTGATAGAAAGCCTGTGGAAAAAGAGAGGGCTGATGGAGACCATGTTTCTTTCTTGCACATAAACAGTTATTCTCTTACTTGACTTTGCACACATATTCCATACAGCTACAAAACCCTTGCCCATTCCAGCCTCTCACTGCTAAGCCCAGTTTGGTTGATTAGTCTTGCAGCTCATTATATTGATACACTATTTTAGGTGTGATCAATCCTTAACCCCAAGGGGGAAAAAAGGAATCCCTTTCTTTGTTTGATTCCATATTTTTAGTATAGACTAAGATGGCTTTACCTATTTTAGCTTTTGAAAATAAATCATAAGGATGACTTTAGTTATTATACAGGTCAAATCATTTTGCAACTCACCTTTTCATTCCATGTTAGGTTTCTGAAATGTACACTAGCTGTGTGTAGGTCTGTTTTATGCATTTGAAAGGCTGTACTATTCTTCCCTGTATGAATGTCCTACTGTGTGTTTGTTCCTTCCTGTCTTGATGAATTCTGAATGATTTCCACCCTTTTGCTCTTACACATGGTGTTTCAGTGAGCCATATAGCACAGCAGTTAACAATATTGCCTCCAGAGCTGGATTGCTTGGGTTTGTGGTTCTACCACTACTAATTACAGGACCTTGGCAAGTCATAAACCACAGTGCTCAGTTTACCCACCTATTAAATGAAGCATATTTTCTATGAGGTTGGCATATTATGAAGATAGTAATAAAAACACATGAAAGATTAAACAGTACTTGTCACATAAGAGATGCTGTACAAGTGTTAACTCTTCCATTTATTAACATGAACTTTTTACATGCCTTCTCACATATAAATGTGACACATTTTTGTGTGTAAATACCTAGAAGGGTGATTTCTGGGCCACAATATAAGGATACATTCAGGTTTACCCCCAAATTGTTAAATTGTTCTCTAAAGACATTGTAACAACTTATATTTCTACCAGTGTCATATAAATTATTGTTGATCCTCATCTTCCCCAACACTTGGTGTCGTCAGATATTTAACCATTTTTTAGTCTGTTGATTAATAGGGTTATCTCTCTGTATTTTAATTGGCATTCCTTGATAAAGAGTAATGTTGAAAATCTTTTTGTAATTGGCCTTTGTTGGAATTCCGAATTAATATACTTTGTACAAAATAAAATGTATAATAGTGGATATGAGCATATGAAATTAAAAGGAAATTCACTTGTTACCTCTAGGAAGAAGGAGCAGGAATAGAATGGGAGAACAGGTTTATATGCATATGTAACAGTTCTTTTCTTTAAACAAGAAAGTTTGAAAATTTTTATTGTTTTAATTTGGAGGATGAGTAGCTATTTCTATTTTATATTATTTTGCTCTTTTCTTAATATTTTCAGCTTTTCATAGTTTTTTTAAAATACATAAATTTAGGTTTATTACCAAGCCAGCATTTAGACTTCCTTTTAATCAGACATACTTTTGTATTTCTCACTTTTTGTTTTGCATTGGTTTTCTTAGCTCTCAAGAGTTAGCAATAGATGTGAGTATGGAGATAGTTATGGGGGTGTTAGACAACACAAACTGGAAGGTAATATCTTAAAATAGCCTTTTATAAGATATCACCTTCTTATAGATGACTAATAGGTGATAGCAATATTCTAAATATCATTAAGAAAATTAGTATGTTTGGGGAAGTAAATTACTTATAGTAAATTTTAATTATAAAAATATGGGATGGGTGTGGTGGCTCACACTTATAATCCCAGCACGTTGGGAGGCCGAGGTGGGCGGTTGGAAATTTGAGACCAGCCTGAGCAACATGGAGAAATCCTGTCTCTACTAAAAATACAAAGTTAGCTGGGCGTGATGGTACATGCCTGTAATTCCAGCTTCTCAAGAGGATGAGGCAGGAGAATCACTTGAACCTGGGAGGTGGAGGTTGCGGTGAGCCAAGATTGTGTCCAGCCTGGGCAACAAGAGCAAAACTCTGTCTCAAAAAANAAAAAAAGTATAAATGATAAAATTAAAATAATAATAACATCTACTTTACAAAAAAAAAACATGAAAAGTGTAATAGCAAAAATGAGAAATTTTTTCAGGTACTGATAATCATCACATCAATTATAGTGTGATGATAAATAAAATATCCTATAGAATATCATATTTAAAATGGTTTACTACAAATTTAATCAAATCAATAAAATTTTACTTGGCTATAGCATAAAAGTACCTTTCCTTTCACTTTTAGAAGGATTTCTGTTTTAGGTAATATTATTAAAATAGGGTAAATATTACTGATAATGAAGGGAAGCTACTATCATAAACCCACCTGCTACGTTGCTTATCGATGTATATATGTAATCCTTAATTTGGGGAAGCAGTAATGTATTTATATACATGGAATAACCTCATCTAGGTAATTTTTCTTTAGTCTCTATTGAAAAGTAATGAGTTCAGAGTAGAAAATGCACCTTAAATTTTATCCTTTGGAATGTAAAGACTAAAGGATGAATTCTTTTGGAAAAACTGCCTGGAACTCTTGATTTTAGTTTCAAGGGGAAGTGTTGTAGAATCTTTCATGGAATTAAAAAGTCATTAGTGCAGATTTATCTACTTATTTTGCTTTGAAGTGCTCACCTCTTTCAATATTGAAAAATTTCATGTAAATGTGAGGTCACCTTTCCATCATATTTCTTAACATCTTTCATATAATAAACTTTTATTGAGAAACTTTCCAATTTTTTCTGTTCAAGTGCTTTCTGATTCAAATTGTCCAACATAGTTTTATAATTTATGAGACTGTTTCAGTGATATAAAGATAGAATAATATATAAAAATATGGTTTTCTTCATTTCCCAGATCCCAAAAAACAAAGTCTTATGTCATTCAGACCTGGCAATTTGAAAATGATAACCATTTGAAAATTAGGTCAATTGTAGATCCACTGATCAGATACATTTTTAAAAACTTTAATGAAGTAAAATGGAAAAACAAAGAACAGTCATTTAAAGTGTATAATTTGATAAGTTTTGACATATGTATGTACCAATAAAAATCATCAGCACAATCAAGGTAATGAGCATATTCCAAAAGTATTCTCTTACCCCTTTTAATCCTTCTCCCCCACTCCTCTGTCTCCAGTTAACCAAAAGATGAGTTTGTATTTTCTTGAATTATGTATTTTTGTTAATGAAGCACATTTATTATACTGCAAAAGCAAATTCCAACCCGGTTTGTAATAGAATAATATACTAATTCTAAATGATTTTTCTATATTCATTCATGTCCTTCGGAAGTGTCGAAAACACAGCTTATTTCTATCTATAATCTTTGATCAAAACTTGCCCAATTGACTTTGGCTGTGGCCAAGATGGAGTAACGGGGAAGATGAATTACAAGAGGGTTTATCTATTAGTTATCTATTACTCTATAACAAATTATACCAAAACTTGGCTGCTTAAACAGTCATTTCTGAGGGTTGGGAATCTAGGAGTGGCTTTGCAAGGTAGTTTTGGCCTCTGCTGTTTTATGAGGTTGCTGTCACTGTCAGTCAGGGATGAAGTTCAATGCTTGACTGAGGCTAGATAGTGTGTTTCTGAGATGACTTACTCGTGTGTTGATTGGCTAAAGGCTCCAGTTTGCTGCTTAGGAAAAGGCTTCAGATTCTCACCCTTTGGGCTTTTTATAAGACTGTTAATGATAGTATCACCTTTCCCCAAAGTGAATACTGTGAGAGAAGAGCCACATTTTATTTGACAATCTGCTCTTAGAAGTCACATACCATGTCTTCTCTTCATATTTTATGGGTCACACACAACCACCCTAGTCTACCATAGGAGGGGACTACGCAAGAATATATCAGGAGGTGGGGATCCCTGGGGCCATCGCGAAGCCTGGCTGCCGAGGTATGTTTGGTTACACAAAGTCAAACTATTCAACAAGTTTTAAGCCTCTTGTGTAAATCAGCCCATAAAACCTATTTTAGCAGTATCCATTTACTTATAATTTATGAGCTGACTACAAAATAGTTTTACAATTTATCAAATAATAATTTTTAAAGCACATATTACTTTCCTGCCATCAACTAAAGATAACCATGTTGCATTTATTTAAATTACTGTATATTTCAATAACTGTTCAATCTGGTAGGTCTCATTCCTCTGCACTTTCTTTTTAGTACATATTTAAGTAGTTGGAACAAAGGAGAACCACCTTTATAAGTTAAACCTTCAGTGTGTTGTAAAAGAATCTGAATCTTATTTACTCATAAGGACTAATAATAAACATTAAGTTGAAGATTAGCTAATTCAACATTTATTTTTCCCATGCCCTGCAGTGACAAAAAGTTGTTCATTTTGGAGATTATTAATATGTTGTTCACGCTGTTCAATGTATATCTAATATTTTAGGTATAAATATATTTTTAAAATTAATGTTTCTTTAAAACTGGTATGAGGATAAAGAGGATAACATTAAATCTCACAGACTTTCAGCATACTTTTAAAAGATACTCTAAAGCTAAATTATGATTTGTAGCTAAACCTTAATAAAGACTCAAAATATGAATGGATGTTTTCACATATTAACAGTAAGAGAGAATGTGACTCAAAATAAGCACCCATTGCAAACAGTAAAAACTAAATTGAACGCAGCATCAAAAAATCTGGCAGTAAAATCACTGTGCCCCACCCTGTAGCACATACTGTTCCCAAGGCAGAGCAGCAAGCTCCAAAGCTTATGTTTTGGCAGAGGTTTTCATCATTCTCAAACCTTTTTCCAACTCCAAGATCTGTGTTCATTTTCATTATTTTTATGCCCATATCCCACTACCACATTCTCTGCTGTTACTTATCAGTTGATGACATTAGGATTACCTGCAGAATTGGATGTAATTTTAACTGCACCCAAAGCCAGAGCAGCATATAAAATGAGTGGTGAAATAGCTTGCCTTTGCTTAGTGAGTTGTGGGGATGGCTGGCTATGAGGTGGGAGGGACTGTATTTGTCTGCTAGCTGACAAAACTGAGCAGATTAATAAATTTTGACTGTTTTGCTCCCATGACAACAGTTTATTTAGCTGATATTTCAGTACCTTGTTAAGAGCACAGCAGTCACCGACTCTGCAAGGCAGCACAGTGACTTCCCAGACTCCAGTGGGTTCCCTGAGTTTGACAGACATGTATTCACTCAAGCATGGACACAAGAAATAGCAGAGCACAAGACACTGGATATCTATTTCTAACAGAATGAATATGGGACCTGGTTCATTCTTTACCTTCCACTTCTTCAAGATTATTTTTTATTAAATGAGGAATATCAATATTAAGGAGCAATGTCTTATTTCCTAAGTCTGGTCCTTAAGTCAAAATGCTTTAATTAGATTAATTTTAGTCATTCATTACATTAATCAGTATTAAGTTTTGTTTTGTTTTGTTTTTGAGACAGGGTCTTGCTCTGTCACCTAGGCCAGAATGCAGTGGCATGATTATGGTTCATTGCACCCTCGACCTTCTGAGCTCAAGCAATCCTCCCACCTCACCCTTCTGAGCAGCTGTGACCACCAGCATGCACCACCATGTCTGGTTATTTTTTTTGTAGAGATGAGTCTTGCTGTGTTGCCCAGGTTGGTCTCCTGGGCTCAAGCGATCCTCATGCTTGAGTTTCTAAAATGGGCCAGGCAGCCATGTTCACAGTGGTAAACAAAAAAGGACACAGTCTCTGCTCTCTGAAAGGAAGTAACTTGGCATTTGAGACAGTATGAAGGGATAAATAAACAGACTTTAGCTAGTGGTAAGCGTAACAGTGAAAATCTGTTAGAGAGTAATGGAACGGATGCAAGGTCAGAAAAGACATCACTGCGGGGCTGACGTGTGAATTGAGAAGAAAGGAA
Organism: Cebus imitator; assembly: GCF_001604975.1. Lineage (NCBI taxonomy): Eukaryota > Metazoa > Chordata > Mammalia > Primates > Cebidae > Cebus > Cebus imitator. The sequence goes on from NW_016107331.1 coordinate 11,436,000, forward strand.
AATAACTAAGACAAAAAAAAATCTAGGCAGAGAAAACAACAGGTGCAAAGGCCCAGAGGCTAGAAAAACCCTGGCATGCTTGAGCAACAAAGAGGACATTGTAGCTGGAGTTTAGGGAACAAGATGGGGAGTCTTAGAAAATGGGGTCAGGAGGTGGGCAGGGTCTTCACATAGCACATCTTTAAAACTTAACCTTTTTTTTCTCTTTTTCTCAGTTAATACCTAGAATATCTGTCATCTTTTCAGCAAATTTCAAGATAGAAAACTAACTGATGAGAATGCTATTATTTAAAGCTACTTATGAGTTGAAATAGCTTCTAATTTGCTGATAATTTAACTTGCTGTCCTCCAGTTTGGGAGATAGCATGTAGCAGGGAGCGTACAATCAAAATTTGAGACATCTGTAAGCAAGCAGTCAGGAGCAGCACATCCAAAAGTATGGTCTTTATAACTTCGTGAACTGCCTCTGTTAATTTTGTATGGACAGTTGAACTGAGAGTTGTTTATTTATAAATTTGTGTCATTTATTAGAATGAGATGTGCTCTGCTCTGTGTAGGAGTGCCAATGGCAGTGCAGATAAGTGCTGGAATTCCATTTTTAGAGGTCAGTGACTATCAAAATGATCAAGCTGACTGGATTTCACTGTAGTGGAAAATGTAAATTGTTGGACTGTGTTATTGTAATTTTTTAACTGTGATAAATTAGTTTAAATGCAATATATCTGAAGTTTCTTCCTCAGAAATTTCAGTCTAAGGAAATTTCTCTTTTTATGTTTATTGGTCTTACAAATTTAATCTGAGATGATCAGATTTTAAAATAAATAAATCTGATGTTAGGTGACCTTTCTTTTTTTGAGACAAGGTCTTGCTGTGTTGCTGGGGCTGGAGTGCAGTGGCACGATTACAGCTTACTGCAGCCTCACACTCCTGTCTCAAAAGATTCTTCCACCTCAGCCTTCCAGCTAGGTGGGACTACAGGCATGTTCCACCATGCCCAGCTAATTTATTTTTGTATTATCTGTAGAAATGGGGTTTTACCATATTACCAAGGCTGATCTCAAAATCCTGAGCTCAAGCAATTGACCCACCTCAACCTCTCAAAAGTGCTGGAACTATAGGTGTGAGCCACCACACCTGGCTGATTTGTGATATATTATGTAAGCATTGAAGTTATTTCCTGAGAAATAAGTAGATAATAATTTGCATTGTAATAGGTAATATATGAGGCAAGTACACACCCATTCATCTAGCTTGGCCCCTGACAGCTATGCTTTATTCTATGGTTTAAATATATTTGTATTAGAAGTGAAACTATCATAAGAAAATAAATATCTCATGTGAATGAAAAAGTAAATACTATGATCTATACTCATGAAAAAGACTATAAATATGTAGCGTTGTCATGAACTCCTTGTGCTTACACCGGCACAAAGCAGCATTAAATAGTCAAGAAAAGGCCTATCAGGGCTGGATGACAGAGTGTAGACCATGAAGTCCCACAAAGCACTGACCTGCAGGGACAGGTTGGGAAATTTGAACCCTTGCTTTAGGGAGTGATTCTTTCACATGTATTTGCTTCTGAAATAGCTATTTCTTATTGACTCATTGTTTGTTGTTTGCACGCATTATAAAGAGGAGAATGTCTCACCTTAGAGAAGCAGAATTGAATACAGAATGTCACTGAGCTAGCAGAAGGTTTAGCACATTGAATATATACTTACATGAAAATATAAATATGTAAATTTTAATTTTATAGATTAATTTAGCTCAAATAAAAAATAAACTGTTGACAGAAAGGATAATGATTCGTAGTTAATATTTATATGATTCAGTATTGAATTCAAGAGGTCTAGATTTTATACCCTTACCTACCACTTGTTAATTTTGTCCTTGTTTCACCAGCTATACAATTTGAATACTATAGTATTCCTTATTTGGAACAGTAACGTGTGGATGTAGATATATGTGTGTGTAATACACATATATTATACAATTAAATTCATTATGTAAGGGGTCCTTCAAGTACTGCAAGCATTAACATAGCAAAACATCAGCACTCGACAAATACGAATTTCATTAATAATCATATTTTTTCTTTTTTGTGCCCCCAAAGAGTAGTTGGACATTTTGCATTCTACTATTTTAATATCATTCGGGACTAAATCAACTCTAAAATAAATATTTACGTCTATTTGCACACCTAGATCTTCCTTTTCTGAGGGCTATCATTTTGCCTAGGAGGCCTTCTTTGCTTGGGTTAGCTATAATTAAGAGGCCAAGGAAATGTTTCCCTTCTGCTTGCCTTTAGAGTATGTGTGGGTGGGAACAATGTGCTCATGTAGCCTAACACCATAGGAGAGGGAACTGCAGATTCAGTGAACTTTCCAAACTCTGTAACAGTAGCAGATGGATAAGGTTTAGAGAGTGTTATGCCCTGTCACCAGACCCTGCTCAGACTTTAGCCTGACTTTCCCAGATTTCAGAGCCTTTGCCTTTAGCCAGTTCCCTCCAGGCACGGGAGGATCTTAAAAGTAAGATGGAGGTTTTTCTAATGAACAAGATTGCTTGACGTGTCCACTAAGGAGCACTCTTCCTTTGTGTAAGCATGTGTAGTATTACTTTGGAAAGCGTTTGTTTCATTCTCATGGCACATTTATATGTATTAATCCCTGAAGGCACTATAAAGTTTAATATGAATTTTAAGTTCATTTTCTTCTGTCATGTTTGACTATTTGGTGCTGAAGATCTTTTGCAAACAAAGAGAAAATAATGGATAACACTTTCTGTTCGGAACCAGAACATGAGTCTCCAGTGACCTTAATTTTTATGCTTGGGCCAAAAAGTAGAAGATCCCAGCAATTCTGATCACCATTGTTTGGTCTTCAGTGCTCATACCATTTCCTTAGTTGGTTATTGTATTTTAGTTTAGCGCCTACATTTCAAATAAGTAGTAGAGATTCATTTTTAGTGCTTGATAAGCAGACAAGTTTCAGGCTTAATTCGCTTAGTCAGTCTTGAGTGATTGCTCTATCCTCACTTATACTGCAATGTTTTCCTTCTGAATAAACAGTTTCACAGCTTAATGTAGGGTAGTATTTTCAACATGCTTGATTTTCAAGCATGCGTGAATAAGTTTACATGCTAGAAACCGGCTGGGTATGGGGACTCATACCTGTAATCCCAGCAATTTGGGAGGCCAAGGAGGGAGGATCACTTTATGCCAGTAGTTAGAGACTAAGCCTACGAAACATAGTGACACCCTGTCTCTACAAACAATTTAAAAAATTAACCAGGTGTGGTGGTGCATGCCTGTAGTCCCACCTACTCAGGAAGGTGAAGTAGGAGGATCTCGTGTGCTCAGGGTTTGAAGCTGCAGTGAACCATGATCACACCACTGCACTCCAGCCTGGACAATAGAGTGAGACTGTGTCTCCAAAAAAATAAAATAAATGCTAAACACTGGTTGAAAGTAACAGGAGGAGCTGAGGATGTGTCACTCATTCTTGAAAATCATTTGTGGTTAAAGATTAAAACAGACTCTGCTGCTGTCTTTCTTATGTAAACATAAAGTCCAAGGGCCACACATGACAGAAAAAAATATCACTTAGTTTCTGTAAAACTTTAAAAATATTCTTTCTTTAAATGTTTTCATGACCATATATTGTTTGCAAAGTAAATGAAACAGGTTAACTTACTGGATGCTTACTTTTAGCAGAAATAATAGTAGATAGCAAACTTGCTGATAGATGAATCACAGCTTTGCCTACCTGTAATGAGGATACACTGCTTAATCCTAGGCCAGTCTCAGACTTTTAGGATGGCATTTCTGGCCTCCAGTCTACTGAGGGAACTGACCATTCTGCATACCCCTCTGGGGTTATGTTTGCTCTCCACCTCATCTGGCCCTTAATGGGTAAACATCCCCTACCTGGCCAGAAGTAACAAAGCTGAAAAAACGTGGCCAAATCTGGAAACCTGTTGTTAGTCTCCGTCTTCCTGTCAGAACAGCATTCAGATCATTTCCCAGGGTGTGAGTTCAGGCCACTATTCTTTGCTGGCCTTGACCTCAGTACCTGTCTTATAAATGGCTTTATGCTTTTCTCCCTCTGTCTCATCCCACCCTCTTTCTTTGTATCCTACCTCTATTTGTTTTATCCACCAGACGCTTTTCATATTTCTCCCTTGTTTGAATATATTTTTAGGCTTTCTCTAGACCTTGCTTGTCAACCTGCCATACCTTCCATACTCATACTCCATTCCTTCCACTCTTTCCACCTCAATCTGCTCTGCTTCACCTGAAGACTCTGACAAGAGTGAGGTCTTCCACTTGAGCCTGATGGGGCATTGGCCAGCTGACATCCCCCATCACCTAATGGCCTTAGCTGCCTTGTCTCCTGTACACCTGTTGCATCCAGTCCTTTGAGAGAAAGAATTCTTATAATAGATTTGTCTTAACTGATCCCTCAGATTTCCTTTCTCTGACTCAGACTCATCTGATCTTTGTTACTTTTTTTCAGCAAATTTCATGTTGAATATGCAAAATGACAAAGCAGAACATACTTATTTCATTTACAAGTTTAGTAAAGTTTTACTCTGACACCCCATTTTAGATGTCACTCCCATTATCTTGTTTAATCTGTTAACATGCAATAGAGACAATAATAAATAGAATGGAATAAATGTTACTAGCAGAAAGTAATAGTTGAGATTTTTCTGTCCATCCTCCATTCAGATAGAGATTTAAAAGTTCTCTTAAAGGGATTGTTTGTATGCCCAAACTTCTACTTATAGACCATTGCTATTTTTTTTTTTTAAATCTAGATCTGTGCTTCTGGTGTGTAACCGTGAATATAGGTTTGTACATCAAAACAAATAAATATATACCTTGTACTTTATGGGCAAAATCACCCTTGAAAATCCTTTATACTTTGCTTGATACCTCACAGAGTTTGTTTTGTTTTGCTTTTCTGTTTGCTTAGGTTTTAAAAATTTAAATTGCCACAATTTAAAAATCAGAAAGTTTCAACAAAAATTCAGATTTCAAGTGTCAAAAATATTTTAAGATCTCTCAACAATGCTACCTGCCTTTCTTTGCCGCAGCTGTATGCTTGCGCAAAGGAGCAGCTGCCTCTTGGCATGGAAATGTGCTTGCTGCTGTGACACAATTAACCACTCACTTGCATTAGTTGCTGGGCTTTCTGGGCATGTGACTTGGTGCTTATTGTCTTAAAGGAGAAGCATAGTTGGAACGGAAGAGGTAAAGGCATAGACTTCCACCCAGTAATGCTTTTCTTTTAAAAGAGAATAATATATGCCCTCCACTCCCAAAATACAAAGAACAAAATAACAATCTTTCATAGTACCACCACCCAGAATAATTCATTGGTAATATTTTGGCTTATCTGTTTTCTGATTTTTTTCCCCTAGCTAATCCCATTTTTGTCCTGTAGAATTTTATATCTACATGCAGGGGTGAATTTCTTCCTTAAGAAGTCTCCCCCATTCTTAAAGATTTTACTACCTCTTTCCTCAAGAGATACAATCTTGGTTGTGTAAAGTCCAGTAGTTGTAGGCCTAGGGCATTAGACTTTCCCCAAATCAGAGACCCTCGTGGTTTCTAGTCAGGTCTCTCTTTGGCCACTAGGCCCAAGTCAAAAACATGGTTATCAGTTAATTTCATAGTGATTTAAATAGGATAAAGACACAGCTCTAAGTTCTTTAGCAGGTTAGTTTGTAAGTATTCATAAATGTGGGGCATTTCAAGATAGATTCATCTTAGTCCTGACCTTACTTGGTTAGAGAGTTGTCAAGCCAACTTCAAGCCAATGGAAGAGAGATGTGAGTATAATCAAGTAAGCATTGGACCAAAGTTGCAAATTCAGCTGCCCTTCTTGTGTGGTGTCATATGCACAGTCCCAAGTTACACATATGTTACCCCTAAACCTTTGTACTCAAGAGCCCTCCCCTTGTGAGTGAATGTGAATCCTTTGACTTTTGCTCCAGCTACTTACATAATTGTCAACCTCTGATTTGTAATTGCTGTGCATGGATTAGCAACTCTATCATCTCAGGTGTTTAGGATGCAAATAGTTGTTTAAAATTTAGTACTTAGGCTCCTTTGGTTGCTCCCAAAGGAGAATTTAATAGTATGACTGTGACATATGTGTATATTAAAGTATAAAGTATTTTTTCAGTAGGATGAAGTATAGAACTCAATACTTTAGTATATAGTTGGTGTTCAACTGATGTGAATTTCTTCCTTTTTAAAAACATGCGCTATTCTAGCAATATCATGGATTAAATAGGATTCTAGTAGCTTCAGTTTGTGTTTTGTTCTAAATTTGATAAGTCATTATAAAATTTTGGTTTCTGGGTAGACGGTAGACTGTACTGAATAGTGGATGCTGGGGATAGTGGAAGCAAAGAGGAAAGTCCAGGTAAAAGATTGTAGTGATTTGAACTAAGAGATTAGTAGTGGGGAAGAGGTTTCAGGTTTGCACTGTATTTTGAAGGTAAAGCTAACAGGACTTACTGCTGTATTGGATGTTGTGTGTAAGGAAAAGAAATGAGTTAAGGAAGAGCCCTGGGTTGAATCATTCAAGCTTTATTAATTTCTTTCCCTCAAGACACCAGTTATCCATGTTATTTTCTACCTTTAGGTAATCAACTTTGATCCATTTTCCATTATTCAGTGGCTTCTCTTTCTTCCTTTTCTGTCACCACCTACCTGTGGAAGGTTACAGATTATACCTGTTTTGTGAACTTTCTAACAGATTTTGAAATCCCTGTTCTTTCATCAAACTCTCCTGATTAACCAAAGACCAGACTGTTTCCACATAGTTTATTCAGTTGGAAGGAAGGGTTTTCATAGCTATTCTGTTCTCAACCCAGTTACATATGTTGCCTCTTTGCTGCGGTGTACTCACCCTTTATTCAGGCAATGCCTGTCTCCATTTATATATTTGCTTTGCAAGTCTTAATTCCATGTTTCAATATATGTGCATTGATATAAGTGTCCATCTTTGATTGTTGTACCATGAGGGCAATTGCTGCCTTACTTGTGCAATTAGGTTCTAAATATATCATTTTTAAGTGATGATAACATTTTGATTCCAATACAGTGGCTGTATGTGATAAGAACTTTAATCACATTTTCACCAGTAATTAGGCTATTTATCACTCAAATTTAAAGTGATGGAATGGTATCTTTAGAACATCTGAATTTTTCAAAAAGCCTCTGCTTTCAGTTTTCAAGTGTTGGCCTCTTTACCAAACTGAGTTCACAAGCTCTCCATTTATGCCAGCATCATACCTTTACCATTCTGCCACATGCATCACATAATTCTTGATACTAGAAAGTCACTTTTGTGTTTGAAACTATTTGGAAAGGGGAAAAATCCCTTATATTAAGAAAAATTGACATCTTATTGTAGTAATAAACCTGTAATTTTCATTGAGTTGGCTTCAATAATAGGTTTTTATAAACCATGTGTAGCAAAAAGAATTAATTTCCTTTGAGTGTCACCATGGACTTTTACAAACCAAGAATGATTTATTTGCTTTGTGTCTAAGATTAACCAACTTAAGAATGGAAAAATCCTATTAGATCATAAGAGACTGTTCCCTTCCCCACTGCAGGATTATGTGCTACAGTATATTTCCTAATCTCTGTTCTTTTTAATAACATTCTTCCTGTATTCATTTGAAAGTCATTACTCTAAAATATTTCCATGAAATTATAATATCATGCATGATTTCAGATGGAGATAAATTTCTTATGTTTGTCTTGTAATACCCACTAAAGTTTATTTTTTAAAAATATTGAGCAATGTTTATCTCTTTAAAATGGGACAATAATACTAGTCCCCTACAAGTTTAAATAATAGCAATATTTTCTTTTACTTTAGTAACTTTATTATTTTTGGATTAGTGATATTTTGTTTGGAACATACTATGAACTGCAGATTATTTCTCAGATAGACTTTAGAAAGAAATTAGAATGGACCTCAGGCCAACAGGCAAGCAGATCAGGGTTTGTTTTCTTTTAAAATTTTTTTTTATTTTTAATTTTTGTGAGTACCTAGTAGGTCTATATATTTATAGGGTACATGAGATGTTTTCATACACGCATGTAATGTATAATAATTACATCATGGGAAATGGGTTATTCAGCCCCTCAAGCATTTATCCTTCATATTATAAACAATTCAATTATATTATTTTAGTTATTTTAAAGTATACGATTAAATTATTATTGACTATAGTCACCTGTTGTGCTGTCAAATACTAGGTCTTATTCATTCTATTTTTTTGTACCCATTAACCATCCCTTCTTTTCCATCCAACCCCCAACTACCCTTCCTAGCCTCTGGTAACCATCCTTCTATTCTCTATGTCCATGAGTTTAATTGTTTTGATTTTTAGATCCCACAAATAAGGGAGTACACATGATCTTTGTCTTTCTGTGCCCGGCTTATTTCACTTAACATAGTGATCTCCAGTTCTGTCCATTTGTTGCAAATGATAGGACCTCATTCTTTTTGTGACTGAGTACCATTGTGTATGTGTGCCACAGTTTCTTTATCCATTCACTGCTGATGAATACTTAGGTTACTTCCAAATCTTGGCTATTGTGAACAGTGCTGCAGCAAACACGAGAGTCTAGATATCGCTTCAGTATACTGATTTACTTTCTTTGGGGTGTATACCCAGCAGTGGGATTGCTGGATCATTTGGTAGCTGTATTTTAGTTTTTTTGAGGAACCTCCAAACTGTTCTCCGTAGTGGTTGTACTAGTTTACATTCCCACAACAATGTCTTAGGGTTTCCTTTTCTCCACCAGCATTTGTTGTTGCCAGTCTTTTGGATAGAAGCCAGTTTAACTGGGGTGAGCTGATATCTCACTGTAGTTTTGATTTGCATTTCTCTGGTCATCAGTGATTTTGAGCACCTTTTCATATGCCTGTTTGCCATTTGTTTGTCTTCTTCAAGAAATGTCTATTCAGATGTTTTGCCAATATTTTAATTGGATTATTAGATTTTTTTCTATAGAGTTGTGTGAGTTCCTTATATATTCTGATTATTAATCCCATGCCAGATGGGTAATCTTCTCCCATTCTGTAGGATCTCTCTTTACTTTGTTGATTGTTTCCTTTGCTGTGCAGAAGCTTTTTGATTTGATGCGATCCTATTTGTCTGTTTTTGCTTTAGTTGAATGTGCTTCTAGGGTATTACTCTAGAAATTTTTGCCTGGATCAATGTCCTGGAGAGTTTCCCCAATGTTATCTTGTAAGAACTTCAGAATTTGAGGTCTTAGGTTTAAGTTTTTAATCCATTTTGATTTGATTTTTGTATGTGGTGGGAGACAGGGGTCTAGTTTCATTCTTCTGGATACAGATGTCCAGTTTTCCCAGCACCATTTATTAAAGAGACTGCCTTTTTCTGTATATGGTCTTGGCCCCTTTGTTGAAAATGAGTTCACTGTAGGTGTGTGGATTTGTTTCTGGGGTCTCTATTCTGTTTCACTGGTCTCTGTGTCTCTTTTTATGCTGTATCATACTGTTTTGATTACTACAACTCTGTAGTATCATTTCAGATCAGGTAATGCAATTTCCCCAGTTTTGTTCTTTTTGCTTAAGATAGCTTTGACTACTCTGAGTCTTTTCTGGCTCCGTATACATTTTAGGATTATTTTTTTCTATTTCTGTGAAGAATGTCATTGGTATTTTGATAGGAATTGCATTGAATTTTTAGATTGCTTTGGGTAGTATGGACATTTTAACGATATTGATTCTTCCAATCCATGAACATGGAATATCTCTCACTTTTTGGTATCCTCTTCCATTTTTTCCATCAGCGTTTTATAATTTTTGTTATAAAGATCTTTCACTTCTTTGGTTAAATTAATTCCCAGGTATTTAATTTTAATTGTGGCTAATATAAATGGGATTACTTTTTATATTTCTTTTTCAAACTTTTAACTGTTGGCATAAATAAATACTACTGATTTTTGTATGTTGATTTTGTACCCTTCAGCTTTACTGAATTTATCAGTTCTAAGATTTTATTGTGTAGTCTTTAGGTTTATCCAAATATATTGCCACATAATCTGCAAACTAGGATAATTTGACTTCTTTTTTTCCAATTTAGATGCCCTTTATGTCTTTCTCTTGTCTCATTGCACTAGCTAGGACTTTGAGTACTATGTTGAAAATATCCTTGTTGTGTTCCAGATCTCAGAGGAAAGGCTTTTAGTTTTTCTCCATTCAATATGATGCTAGCTGTGGGTCTGCCATAAATGGCTTTATTATGTTGAGGTGTGTTCCTTCTATATCCAGTTTTTTTAGAGTTTTTATTATGAAGGAATGTTGATTTTTATCAAATGATTTTTCAGCATCAGTTGAAATGATCATATGGTTTTAGTCCTCCATTCTCTTGATCTGATGTATCATAATGATTGATTTACCTATGTTGAACCATTCTTGCATCCCCAGGACAAATCCCACTTGATCATGATGAATCTTCTCTCTTTTTTCTTAATTAGTCTTGGATCTTCTCTCTTTTTTCTTAGTCTGGCTGAAGTTCTGTCAATTATGTTTGACTTTTCAAAAAACCAACTCTTTGTTTCACTGATCTTTTATATTATTTTCTTTATTAGCTTCTGTTTATAGTCCGTGATTTCCAGAGGACAGTACACTAGTACTTAATTGCCCATCTTTTTCAAGTTAAATACATATATGAAATATAACTAGGGAATTCAGTTTGCTAGTATTTTATTGAGGGCTTTTTATTAATATTGGCCTACAGCCAGTAACTCTGACAAATATGTGTGTGTGTGTGTGTGTGTGTGTGTGTGTGTGTGTGTGTGTGTGTGTTTCTGTCTAGCTTCAGTATCAGGGTAATATTCGTCTGGTAGAATGAGTATGGATGTACTCCCTCTTCCTCTGTTTTTCACAACAATTTGGTTAGGATTGGTATTAGTTCTTCTTTAAATGTTTGGTAGAATTCAGTGAAGCCATCAGGTCCTGGGCTGTTTTTTACTGGGAGGCATTTTATTACAGCTTTGATATCATTACTTGTTATTGGTCAGTTCAGATTTTGGACTTCTTCATGGTTCAATTTTGGTAGATTGTATGTGTCTAGAGATTTGTCCATTTCTTCTAGATTTTCCAATTTATTGGCATATAATTTCTCATAGTAGCCTCTAAAGATCCTTTGAATTTCAGTGGTATCAGTTATCAGTTGTAACATTTCCATTTTCAACTCTGATTTTATTTATTTGGATCTTCTCTCCTTTCTTAGTTAGTCTGGCTGAAGGTCTGTCAATTGTGTTTGACTTTTCAAAAAACCAGCTGTTTGTTTCACTGATCTTTTATATTCTTCATTTCAATTTTATTTATTTCTGCTCTCTTCTTTATTATTTCTTCTACTAATTTTGGATTTCGTTTGCTCTGCTTTTCTAGTTCTTTAAGATGCATCGTTAGGTTGTTTATTTACATTTTTTGTTTCCCATTGTTTTAATGTAAGAAAAGGCAGAAGTGCTAGGTTCATGATCCATGGGGACATGAATAACTTGAGTAATAATATACATAATTAAGATTCTCAAGCAGTTTGGAGATGTACATCTAAATCTGCGAAGCTTCTCTGTAGGTGACTTCTGTTTATGGTCCATGATTTCCAGAGGATAGTACACTAGCACTTAATTGCCCATCTTTTCCAAGTTAAGATACACATATGAAATATAACTAGGGAATAGTCTAAATTAGTTAATCAGCATATTTGTTATTACGGACATCATGAATACATTACATGGTGGCACTGTTGACATTTCTCTTTTTAACCTCATGATGTACGTATTTTGTATTCGCAAATATACTTTAGAAACCACATGACTTATAAAAACAAAATAGCTAAGTTTGGAAACAAAAATAAGCCCTAATGTTATGTATCACTTTGGTTAAATTCACATATTGTCCTAAATGAGTCTGTAATTAAATGATCACTTAAATTAATAAATACTAATTTTTGTCTAGCAAACCAGATAAAAATCTACTAATTTGCTTCTTAAAAATTGGCAGTGGCTCTTCAGTACCTCCAAAATGAAGTCTAAGCTCCTTAACATTAGTGTATGCTTTTGTACCAGGCTACATTTTAGTTCTACCTTCCATCCTTCCCCTTCTCATACCTTCTTCCTGCCCCACCCCCATATGTTAGTTGTCTCATGTCTTTTTCCTTGTGGATTCCGCAATCCAAATTTTGCCCTTCTGCCAGCTGTGATTCCTCCCATTTTTACCTGGTGAATTTCTATTCATCTTTCATGCCCAACTTCAAATGGCTGGGCATCTGAGGACTTTCTAGACTTGATTAGGTGGACCTGAAATATTTTCTATTCTCTAGGGTTTTCTAAGGCAGAGATGAAGCTTTATTCATCTCTGTATTCTTGTCTTGATCTAGTACCTACCACAGTATCTGCTAGGTATTTGATAGTAGGCATATGGTAGGAGCTTATGGAATTTGCCAATTTTTTGTTTTTGGTTTTGAGACAGCGTCTCACTCTGTCACCCAGGATGGAGTGCAGTGGTGCAATCTCAGCTCACTGCAACCTCCGTCTCCCAAGTTCAAGAAATTCTCCTCCCTCAGCCTCCTGAGTAGCTGGTACTACAGAGGTGTGCCACCATGCCAGGTTAAGTTTTGTATTTTTAGTAAAGATGGGGTTTCACCATGTCACCCAGGCTGATCTTGAACTCCTGACCTCAAGTGATCCACCCACCTCCACCTCCCAAAGTGCTGAGATTAAAGGCATGAGCCACCCTGCCAGACCAGAATTTGCCAATAAATTAATATTATGGTAATCCATTCATGGATAGATTATAATGTTTTTATATTATTTAATTTTTATTTTTTATTATAGTAGTGTACATAGTAGGGTACATTGTAGGTATAAATATTTATAGGTTACATGAGATGTTTTGACAGAGGCATGCAACGCATAATAATCATATTGAGGTAAATGGGGTATCCATCACCTCAAGCATTTATCCTTTGTGTTTTAGACAATTCAGTTGTACTCTTAGTTATTTTTCAATGTGTAATTAAATTATTTTTGATGACAGTCACCCTGTTGTGCTAGCAAATACTATTATATACACATTCTATTTTTTATACCCATAGATTATAATATTTAAGTGACTCACTTGCCATTATTTCCTATTCTGATTCTTCATATTTCACAGGAGTGAAGCAATCTGTGCCTATTGTATTTTGATACAGACTTTTTGCTCAGCCTTACTTTGAATTCGATGGTAGAATTTTATTATAATAACCTAAGATAAATTACCTAATCCTATATAATTACATACTAAATATTGTGTGCATGACCTTCTGTGCATTTGTCTGAATGAAGAGTAATATATTATTAAAAGGACTCTCAGAAACATCTAAGAAGCATTACCTATTAAAAAACAAAATATAACATGAGTCCATACCTCTCCAGGCATTTGGAATCTTTTTGGGGAAACTCATACATAAAACAAACAAACAAAAATGCAAGGCAGCACACAGTTGAGTTAAAATGCTCAGAGGAATAATCACTATAAGAATTCAGAGAATGGTGTGTTGAGATTGTTAAAGAAAGAATAAGGGAGGAGGCAGGATTTGGGAGTGATTTTAAGGATGAGTAGGAGAGGAGGATAGTGTAGGAGGATGGGAGCATTAGAGCAGAGGCACAGCCTCTGGAGAGCCTTGTTTTTCAGACTAAGAAATCTTTTCTTTGGCCCTTCTCATGCCGTCTTTTCTCCAGACACTCTTCGTTGCCTGCTGCCTTCTTGCACAGGGTCACACTAGCCTAATTCTGGGAAAGGATCCAGTAGGAAACGTGTAAGAAACTTCCTGGCCATAATAGAAAATTGCTGTAGTATCAAATTGCTTTGTTGCTTGGGCCTCACATCTGTTTCCTTGTCCTTTCACCAACCCCTGTCCTACTAAAGTGGATCTCCTGATTCCTGAGTCCTTGATCTTTTGACCATTCCAAAATTTTGCTGTTATGCCTTGGTGCTCTCTGACTGCCTAATTTCTCTTCTACCTTTTGTGTCTGACCTCCTGTGACATGTTTTTTAACTTCTGCCTGGCTGAAGTTCCTGACTTGCTGTTCCACTCAGACTCTTGGCTGGTTAGTATAGCTGGCTTACCGTCCAGCTGGTGCTGACCTACTCCATAGGTGACATTCCCCACCAGACAATATTGGAGTTCTGGTCTCCTGCCCAGCTTCTTGTTCTGTCATAACAACCAGCTTGCTTAGTATGAAGGATTCATTTGTGGGCATACTAAAAAATTTGTGGGAATATGCCGAGAGAGAGAGAGAGAGAGAGAGACAGAGAGAGAGAGAGAGACAGAGAGAGAGAGAGATAAAACTAGGCTGTGGAAAGATTTGCAAGGAAGGTTGAAGTTTATATTTCATTCTCTAGGTCAGTGATCTTCAAAGTTCAAGGTTTGCATCTCAAAAGTAGGCAAGATGATCCATAGGATGTGGAAAGAATTTATTATGATGACAGGTTCAGTGTGTTTCTATCTTTAAAAAGATTTTTCTGAGAAATATAGTTATTTAAAATACAAAAGAAACAAACCAAACATTTAAAATGTAAAATAAATTAAAAATACAAATGTTTAGATTCTGGATTGACCCAAGTCACTCTTAGGTCAGATGGTCCATGTCAACTTTGGTAACAGGCTCCTGTTACCAAAGGGAGGGAAGTGTATGAACTCCGCGTCCTGGAGACAGCAAGGCCTTACTTGTTTATTCACTTTCAGTTTGTTTGAGGTATTGCTGTTTATGCATGCCTCAGTTTGCAGATTGTGTTTTTAGCTTTAACCAAAATAACATGTGTGAAGTGTTCAAGTGCCTTTAAAAGATTGCTGCCAAGAACCTGCAGGTTGAAGCTACTGCTTGTGACACAATCACACGGAGAAGCTCATATTTGTACTCCTCTACCAGCTCTTCTTTAGCCATACTTAGAGCAAAAATCAGTGGTATTTTAATCAGATATAACCAAACTTCTACCCCCAAAAGTTGATAATTTCCAAGAAGACTATTAGAAAAGTGAATGTATCCAAATACCTATGACAAAGATCCTCACCCGCAGTGTGTATTCTACTTTGAGATAATACACATTGTGAATATAGTATTATGATTAGCCAGTCATTTAAAAATCATGTTTATTTCATTTTTATACTCAACTTTTAAAATGTCTGTCTACTTTTAATGGACACTGTTAGTGTCTATGTTTAGTTGTATATATATATATATACACACATACACACACCTGTATGTATTTAATTTTGAGAATAAACATATGTATTATACATACATATTTATATTTTGGGCACATGATCAAAAAGTTTTTAGGAGTTTATTCTGTGGAAATTTTTAGAGAATATAGGTACTCCTGGTGAGGAGTGGTTTCTTTAATAACAAGAAACTGACAACTGACTGAAAATCTAATCTTTCATGAAAATTGTTTCTTAAATACTTTCAGAAATATTGCTTCTTGCCAACATGGTACATACAATTAAATCTTGTTTGACAGTGGTGAGGACAAGTTTTTTAAGTCAGTTTTCCTATCTATTCCTTTACAATTTTGGTTATTTATTGGAACCTTGAAACACCAAAGAAAAGGAGGATTATATTAACCTAGTCTGAAATCGTTCTTGTATTAGCTAAGGAGTAGCCACATCTTATTTATTATTAAAAAACAAAGTTTAATTCATGTGTTTCCTGCCCATTCTACAAGTAAACCTGGTAAAGAAGTTTTAACAGAGAACTATAAAATCTTAAATGCATTTGACGGGTTACCAAAGAAAGTAATTATGGCTGTAAAATATGGATGACTCTATTTTTAAGTGAAGTTCTTCAGGAAAAGGGGGTAGACAGCATAATGAGAATTCTATTTTTAACTGAGGTCACTTTTTTCATGGACTGACAATGCTGTGACTTTTTCAGACAGACAACGAGTCATCTAGCTTTTGAACTGTTTCCTATTCTGTAAACATTAGGAAGCACCAGTGTCTCCTACTGCAAACATACTCATCCAGACCTCATGTGGTATATTCATGATCATTTACTTTTGTTTATTGAAAGGTCATTAAAAGACATGATTTAGATTTGTTTTCTTAATATTTCTGTGGAAATTAAAAAGCTAATCTACCATGTGGTTTTACATATAGGTTTATCAGGAAGGAAAATAAAGTTTATTTTAGCTTATGGCAATTTTTATTAACGTAAGATATATAAAGTGAGTCACACAAAAGTTGACCTTGAAATTTCTTATTTTTTTTTACATTAGTGGTTTTAATACTATTGCATTTGAAATTTTAAACTTTAAACTTTTAATAAAATTGGGTTTTTAAAATGTATCCCTCCTTTTCTTTATATATTTATTCCGCCTCTGTTATCTTCCTACATCTTTAGAAGATTATAAGCTTTAGAATCAGAAACAATGTCATAGACCTTTCTTCTTTTGTCTTCCCAGGAAGTTGATTAAAGTGGGAACTGTCCTGGTCCCACTGTTTCCTCCAGTAGCTCAGGTTGAGGACAGATTATATATAGGACATAAGGAAACAGCTGCCAAGTCTCCTGTTGAGCAGCAGCGTAAGAGTAGCATGTCAGGTCTGCAGCCCTGGGTTCAAATATTGGCTCTGCTAATTCTAAGCTTTATGGAGCGGGCAGTTGACTCAATGAGTCAATCTCATGGAGTTGTTATGAAGCATGTAAGTTTCCTAATAAGGTGCTGGGTAAGTGGTAAGTACTTCATGAATATGAGCTGTTTCTATTGTCATGATTCTGTGGAATAGAGAACCTTGTTAGCAGGGGTATTTAAGGGGAAAGTAACTTCTCAAAAAGACCAGTGGTGAAAGCACAAAGCCTTTTGCAGTGTGGATGCCAAGTCCCCTTCTAAGGAAGCAAGCAGGAAGGAAAGAGGAAGGAGAACCACCTGTATAGAAGCACCTGTGTCAGCTTAAATAACAGTACCAAACATTTCTTCCGACCTCTTAAAAAATAACTTCAACTTATATTTTAGATTCAGTGGCTGCATATGCAGATTTGTTAGTTACAAGGTATACTGCATGATGCTGAGGTTTATGGTACAAATGATCTTGTCACCCAGGTAGTAAGCATAGTACCTAATAGTTGGCTTTTCCACCTTTTTTCCCCTCCCTCCTTCTACATTCTACTAGTCCCCAGTGTCTATTGTTGCCATCTTTATGTCCATGAGTACCTAATGTTTAGCTCCTCCTTACAATGTGGTATAAGTGATACTGGTTCTTCATACAATGGAGTACATGGGGTATGGGTTCTCTCTTCATGTGTTAATTTGCTTAGGATAATATCCTTTGTTCCTTTTTAAGGTTACAAAGTATTCCATGGTATAGAAGTACCACATTTTCTCTATCCAATCCACCATTGATGGGCACCTAGGTTGATTCCATGTCTTTGCTATTTTAAATAGTCCACCATCATCTTTTGCTCAAAGTTAATTAAGTCCACTTCTCAAACCTCTGTTTTCCACGTTTATTTCTCTGTAGTCTAAATTTGGGACTTTGATGTTGGGGTTTGAAACATATTTTTATTTTCCTTCATGAAATACTGCATGAAAAACAAGATTAGGCAAACACTATAAATTGTAAGTAGTAAGGTTCTCATCATTAAAAGATTCCACATATAAATGATGTACCATACTTAGCCAGGGGTTTATGTTTTCCACTGGGTAATTTGGAGCCCCAGGAAAACTGTGAGCATTATAGACTGTGGAAATATAGCAGTGCCTTCTCAGTGATTAGTTATTACTGCGTGCAGGGTGGAATCAGTGCTCTGCATTTATCCCAGTACAACTTTGGAATGAAAGTGTCACCTCTTACCATAGCATCAATTACATTAGCAATTAGAGAATCAACACTTTTATAAATTTCATGTCTGGCCCAAAGTATAAGCCTGAATTTCTAGACTTTTAACTATAATTATCCTGTTATATCAACATTTATTATTTTCTTAGTGAGAAGTCTTATTTTTATAATTTGGTCGAAGTTATCTAATCAATTAGTCCTAATAGAAGTTTTACTTTAAAAAGTGGTAGCATAAAAATCTTTTTAGATTTAATGATTGATATACACATGACATTATACAATGTCTTTTTCAGTAAAGTTAAACAATAAAATGTTTTAAATGTCTGAGTTTTATTTTGTTTCTTGGTTGCAGGAAATTTAAATTTGATGAGGAAGCTAAGCATCTTCCATTTAAAGTCATGGGCCTAGTTTATCACAACTCATGCCTCTCTTCCCATCTTAGAGTGGTTTTCTAAGTATAATCACAAAGTATGAGGTTCCTTTCATAAAGCCTCATTCTGAAATGAGTTCCATGTGAGTGTTTACAGGGAAAACCAAGCCAACCAAAAGACACTTTCAAGATTTGTTTGCTTTATTTGAAAATATCTATAATTAGTTGCTCATAGATAAATGATTCTTTTGTCCTGCCTCAGCATCATAAATCTTTGCAGGTGAATATTGTGTTATAATGTTTTGTCACCATGACATGAATTTTAAAGATTTAATAAGCCCCTCTTCACATGGTTACTTAACAGGGAAAATTGAATTCTTGGCTTAGCATATGAAGTAGTGAGTGAGGCTATGGTAGTGGATCTAGATTTAGCTGAATATTATGAGTTGGATTATCCCTTATCAAATATTTCGGACCAGAAGTATTTTGGATTTGGGGTTTTTACACATTTTGGAATATTTGCATTATACTTATCAGTTGAACATCCCCAATCCAGAATGCTCCAATGCACATTTCCTTTGAGCATCATGTAGGTCCTCAGAAAGTTTCAGATTTTTGAGCAGTTCAGATTTCAGATTTTCAGATTAGGGATACTCAGCCTGTAACAACTTAATTGAAGCCTTACCTTATGCCAGACACTGTGCTAAACCTTTCTTGGAGGCTGTCTCATTTAAACCTCACAATAAATCTTTGAATGAGATACTCTTCTTGTCCCTATTTTTAAAATGATGAAACTGAGTTTAAATAAAACTGTGAATTTACTTAATTTTTCTAAGGTCCTACAACTATTAAGTGGAGATAAATGATGAAGAGTTTTAATTTCATGTTGAGTAAAACATGACTATATAGCAAATGTACTATTAATATTTAAGTGAGTTTTGTAAATGTGATCATTCTATCTAATAACCTTTCATTAATAAGAGAGATGATTTCCCCATTTCTGATTTTTACTTGCCATCAGCTGCTGGATCCTTTCCATTAAGTTTATAGGTCAAATTGTTAATAATCTTTAAACAGAAGTTTAAATCTACCAACTGAGTTTATTTATTAACAACAGAAACAAAAACAACCTGTTTTTCAAAGTTCCTTTTCTAATAAACAGTTGTCATATGATCACAGTGGAATATATTTTAATTGCCTTCAACATCTCTTAAAAGACAAATTCTCTAAGTAACCACTGGAGCGTTTATGAACAAAGAGATTTTATTGTCTCTGCCTAAGTGCTCTCCTAAAAACTGGATGAGTTATGACGTAACTTTTTCCTTTTTTTTTCTTTTTTTAACTTTGAGAGATTTTACTGTTGCAGAAATTTGAAGAATATAACAAATATCTCCCTAATAAAATATTACTAGTGTTATATTTTCTTTTAATCATTTTCTTAAGAAACATTACAAACATAAACTTTTAAAAAATGTCCATTGTTACTAATTTGTGGGAATTATTTATTACCTAGAAAATGTTCATTTATCCAGACAGCGTTCTAAAAGTAATCATAGAAAAGGTATTCCAATGTACGTTAGGATAATGTATTCTTAATTATCATTTGTATAAGGCATTATTTATCATTTTAAAACAGCTGGTAAAAAATTTAAAATAATCAGTAATCTGGTTTAAAGGACCCTGATTTTAAAATAATTATTTTGAGATTTGTTGTGTGGAATGACTGTGGATTTTGGCTTAAGAATTCAGTGGCTGTTTAATCCTCATGACTTTAGTATTACTTATTAATCTCTGTGTCCTTTGGTTAGGAATTTGGGGAAGAGGCACATGAACTGAGCATGACTAGGTCCACAAGCTTGTTTGTTTGTTTTTCCATTGTGACTAAAGGCTAAACTCTTTTAGAAAGGCAAAAGCATTCTGCAAAAATTAACGTTGATTGTGACATTGGTGGAAAGTGGGTGGTAACAAAGTAAAAAATACACATCAAGTTCTAAAATTAGCCACTGTGATCAATGCATACTGCCAAGGGGGTGTTGCTGGCTGGCCTATGATGGGAAGACCCTCCCCCAGCCCCCAGGGGCGCTCTGAGGAGGAGGAGTCAAGCCTCCGGATCATACTAAGTTGGTACGCCTCATCATTAAAGTGGTAAGATTAATAACTTCAAAAGGACAGATTGGTTGATTTTAACTGTAAATATGCACATATTTAACAGTTCAGCATTGCATGCTTTATGTATGCAAACACTGCGACTCTAATGGCAAGGTCTTTGGCCATACCTAATTTATTTGTTCATACTTTCAAGCCATTGAAAGTTTTTGATCCCCTTATATTTAAGGTGGCACGTTTAGCAGGCTATGAGCAGAGAATGTCGGCCTTTCTGTAGCATTTCTAGGAGGTTTTCTTTGAGTGTGAACTAGCACCAGGGCTTTAGGGAGTTGGAGAGATAGGAAGAAAGGGATATTTGGATGCAAGAAGTCATTGGCCTCTCACTGAGTATTTGGTGTAGGGAGAATCTAGCCTTAATTATGTTTTTACGGCATTTTTGTTTTCGAGAATCCCATCCTAGTGAGTTGTTTGGAAAGTAGGATTATATTTAATAAGGCAAAGGCAATTTTTAAAAACATAGATTTAATATAATTCTTCATCTCATTTCAAATGACATTTAATAACTCTATCACTTAACATTTAAATGTATTGAAGATATTTTTTCACTGGTAACATCATTACAATGTTTTTTAAATCTAAAAGAAATGTAATTTTCAATAAATTCACCACCAATACTGGGGGACAATTCAAGGTCAATTGATTAGGCCTCTTTTTTGATGAGGCCTCTGTATTGTATTTTTAGGAGCTCTGCTGGTGATATCATGTGCACCCCAAGTAAAGAACCAATGTTTTATATAGTTTCAACCATGGTGTACATATTATTCTGTGTTCAATTTATATATTCTATTTTATTTAATTTTATAGTTAATATTTTCATTGTTTCTTCAGAGTTCACAATTTTTTAATTAGAATGTCTGTATATTTGTGTATCTTAATTTATTAAATTCTTCGTATAATATTGAATATTTCATTGTAAGTTAGGAGAAAACACTGGTGCAGTATCATTTGATTTCTCTGTTGAATCATTTCCAGACCAAATCAAAAAGAATGAACAAAGCTGTTTCTAGTTGCCACACTGCTTTCATAAGGGATGTGGCAATCACAACACTATCAGCCATGAGTGCTTGTTTCACCACAACTTTCCTGGAATTGGGAGTTATCAACGACCAAACTCATTTTAAATCTTCATTATTTTCAGGACTCCAAAGATGAAAAGAGGGGAAAAATGCCACAGATAACTATGTTTATAAATGGAGCCGTGGGCAGCTCCCTGGAAGTAGAGAGAGGTATACAGTGATGTTCCTATGACTAGATCCATGTAGGTTATTTTAATTTAAGTGACTAAGTCATTGCCAATAAAAAATTTAAAGATATAAATTACCTACAGCAATCAAGAATGGATAAAAATTAACTACTGTGGCTCATGCCAAGCATGTGCTAGCAGTGGGAATATTCAAAATAAGCAAACAAAACTTCAGTGAATCAAAACAAAATCAACAGGTGTAACCTGCTTCACATTCTTCAAGTTTATATCAAGCTCTGAATCTGCCAAACTCCTGAGGAAGTAAGTTTCCTCTATAGTTGAGAGATAAGCTCTATTATGGAGAGAACCAACTTATTTCCTTAAAAGAATAAACCAGCTAGAATCTCATTTTGTATTGTTTATTATCCCATGACTACAGAAAGCGTGCTACCAAGCAGAAAGCAGGCTTTTGTCTAACAAATACTGAGAAATCCAGATGCTCAAGAATCTCTCTGAGTTTTAAAATTGTTCTTTCTCCTCTTCCTCCCCCCTTCCTCTGTCGTTTATACCGTCATTATCATCATCATCATCACCACTATCTTTTTTTAAAAGAAGCATTTGTGAAGTGCAAATTACGCTGGGTACTTTATCTGCCTTATTTTATTTCGTCTTTATAGATAGTAGCTCTTAGGGAGATATATTTCAGTATTTCATTTTTCAAATGAGATGAGCTGCAAAGGGATGAATACCTAATTCAAGGTTATACAACCAGTAAGAACAGAAACTGGAATTTGACTGAGGCATATTAGAGCCTACAGTCTGGGTAGAGTTGCTAAGGCTGTTTGGCTCTCACAATTCAGATCAGTTCAGACTGCTGGATCAGTCCAATCTGGTGGCTGTGGTAGGTGCAGAATCTTGGAGGAAATAGTTCCAATGTTTGGGACCAGCTCTGGTTTTAATGACCCCTCAGAAAGCCTAATCTGACCTTCAGGAAGCCTGCAGCGGTTTTATGACAGACCACATCTACTAAACTAAGTGAAAGCCCAGGTCCGGAGAGAAATGATCTAAACATCTATTTCCCAGTGGCCAGATCTTTTTTTTTTTTTTTTTTTTTTTTTT